>NC_090648.1:483113056-483183056 GCF_040937935.1 Hyperolius riggenbachi | reverse complement strand
GGGCGGGGGAGAGGCGGCGATGCGCCGCTGATAGATGCGACTGGAGGCAGGGCTGCAGCCGTTAGCCCTGCCTCCAGGAGCGACCAAGTCTGCGACCAAGTGTCGCAGTGGGGGGTTTGGGGGTCAAGGGACCCCCGTTTATCGGCGCTATAGCGGCAGTTTAGCAGGGGCACACGTGCCCCTGCTAACTATGAGCTGTGAAGCGAGATTTATGCAAAAGAATAACAAATCAGGAAGGGGGCAAATAGTTTTTCACACCACTGTATAATATATATATATATATATATATATATATATATATATATATATATATATATATATATATATATATATATATATAGATAGTGTAACGATTGATGTCAGCTAAGCAGATTTTCTGATTATTGGTGATCTGCAGTATCACCAATAATACAGATGCTATACCGGATTGTGTGGTGATCTGCAGAATCACCAATAATGCTAGTATAGCCAGACACAGGACTACCAATGTGGGTGGTGCTTGGTGCAACAGTAATGAAGAAGAGGAAGTCTCCCGAGGAGCGGGAGACTTCAGACAATACTGCAGCCAAGGATCACCTGAGGAGCAGGTGAGTCAGGCTGTACTGCAGCTAAAGGTCACCTGAGGAGCAGGTGCTACAGAAGATGCTGCAAGGTTGATCACCTGAGAAGCAGGTGATATAAGACAGTACTGCAGCCAGTGGACACCTGAGGTGCAGGTGTTACAGACAGTGCTGCAATAGAGCTTCACCAGATGAGCAAGTGATTCAGACTGTACTGCAGCCAGTGGACACCTGAGGATCAGGTGTTACAGACAGTGCTGCAATAGAGCTTCACCTGAGGAGCAGGTGAATACTATTATTATTATTATTATTATTTATTGTATTTATATAGCGCCAACATGTTACGCAGCGCTGCACAATAGATAAAATGGTTAACATACAAGGTAGGACATACAGGAAACTCACAACAAAACAAGATCATGCAAATGATTTGATAATAGTGTCATAGGTCAAAATAGAGACTGTTCTAGTCCACAAGAGGGGTGATTTTCAGTAAGATTGCATAATCAAGCTGGTAACACTAAGGGAGATGGCCCTGCCAGAGGCTTACAATCTAAAGGGTGGGGATGGAGACAATAGGTGTGTCTGCGAGAGGGTGTCTAACAGAACATATTATGGTGCTGGTGTAGGGGGGTATGCGAGCATGAAAGGGTGAGTCTTGAGAGCTTGTGTGAAGGTTCCAGAGGCCACAGGAAACACGGAGCGAATGCCTAGGGGTAGGATGGATAGGAATAAGGTTATGCCGAGGGGGTGTGTGGGTAGAGTTTGGGGGGGAGGGAAGGGAGGTGCATGGGGGTTGAGGACCAAAAGGGAGTCTAAGGACAAAAGGGGAGAGGGTGCGGGGAAACAGAAGGGGGACAAGGTGTAGAAGGAGGTGGAGGTACAGCATGGGGTGATGGGGGAGAGCGAGATGGGGAGGGAGATTGCTTGGAAATGGTGGAGGGGTAAGGGAGTGAATAGGAGGGAACATTTTGTACTGATGGGATAAGGTAGGATGGGGTGTGGAGAGTGGAAGCATAGACGGAGGACAGCAGTTAGACCAAGATGAGATAAATGTCACCAGTCCACAGGAGATCAGCAGTGAAGTTGGCAGATCATCAATGATGGCAAAAAAAAAAAAAAATCAATACTACAGATTCCTCACCAGTGGCTAGGCCCACTGGCGAGGATAGAAAGGTCAGACAAGCCGAATTGGCAACGTACGGACAGATCAGGTACAAAGACAGAAGGCTGATTCAGAGTTGGGTTCAGGCAGAGTCGGCAACGTGAATCAGATGAGCAGAGGTACAGAGTCAGCAAGCAGGAGAGTAGTCAAGGAAAGCAGAAGGTCATAACAAATAATACAATGTAATTAGTACTTTAAGCTATCAACAGAATCAGGCTAAGTGTGGATCCCCAGCTCCGGCTGGTTCTAGCACACTTTGGGATCTGACTAAGGTCTGAGCGCTCACACGTAAGCATTTGCAACAGCAGACGCAGAGCAACTGACAGGCATGTCCTATATATACCAAGTTGCTCCGCAGCGCCACCCCAGCCACTCAGCCAATCCGAAGTACTGTTGGAGTCAGCTGACTTGGCAGATCAGCTAACTCCCCTTCTATTCGCATAAAGGTCCTGTCGCCTGGCGCGCGCGCGTAGCCCTCAATCTATGTGCAATAGAAGGACCAGGCAGATCACCAGCATGTAACTGCGCGGCAGAGGCCGTCGGCTGATACGCGGAGACCGCCGCCATGCCGCCTGTCTCCGCGGCGGCCTTTCCGCTATCACATACATATATACACACACACATACATATATACACACATATACACACATACATATATACACATATACACAGACATACATTTATACATACATAGTAGACGAATAGTTAAAGGCAGCACCCAACCATCTAGATGCGACGTGCTATTGGTCGTTGTCCCTCTGTCTCCAGGAACAGCAAGCAGAAACTCCAAGAGAAGAGACCCAGCACCGTCTTCAAGTGTATTATAAATACATATAATATACTTGAAGACGGTGCTGGGTCTCTTCTCTTGGAGTATATACATACATATACATATTTACATACATACTTAGTGACTAGACTATATACTATGTACAGCGCTGCAGAAGATGTTGGCGCTATATAAATAATAAATAATAATAATAACCTTATTTTTTGGAATACAAGACACACTTTTTCTCCCCCGGAAAATGGGGGAGAAAAAGTAACTGCGTTTTATATTCCAAATACAGGGTGCCCCCAACTTACAGACGCCGACTGATACAGGGACTCCCTGTATTGTTCCCGTGTCCTCCTCCGCTCCCCGAGTATAGATAAAAGCAGCGGCAGAATGTCTCACTTTATCCATCAGAGCCCCTGGCAATCAGATACCTCTCCCTCACTGTTCTCCTAGTGCTGGTGTAATGATGGAATCAGCAGAAGCCGGCATTAGGGGAGCAGTGAGAAGTCTCTGATCGCTGCAGTCTCCGAGGGATGAGGTGTGAGACTCGTTGCTTCTACCTATACATGTAGGAGCTGAGCAGGACACAGGGGAGAGGAGGACACAAGAGGGACACAGGATGACACATGGGGGACACAGCAGGACACATGGGGACACAGCAGGACACAGGGGAGAGGAGGACACAAGAGGGACACAGGATGACACATGGGGGACACAGCAGGACACATGGGGACACAGCAGGACACAGGGGAGAGGAGGACACAAGAGGGACACAGGATGACACATGGGGGACACAGCAGGACACATGGGGACACAGGAGGAAACATGAGCTACAAGAGGGATATTAATTTGGGGGAGAACATCTAAAATATGCCCCCAAATGCACTAGGTTTAGTATCTTTTTTTTTTTCCCGGCTTTTGTCCTTTAAACCTAGGTGCGTCTTATAGTCCAGAATACGATACATTATGACATACTCAGACTTGCTGAACATAGACAGCAAGAATGTCAATTAAAGGGGCACTATAGCGAAACATTTTAAATGTAAAATATGTGCAAACAGACAAATAAGAAGTACTTTTTTTCCAGAGTAAAAATGAGCCATAAATGACTTTTCTCCTATATTGCTGTCACTTAGTTACAGTAGGCAGTAGAAATCTGACAGAAGTGACAGGTTTTGGACTAGTCCATCTCTTCATAGGGGATTCTCAGCAAGACTTTTATTTTTTATAAAGTTATTCCATAAAAAGGATTTAAACGATGATGCTGGCCAGCTTTCCTGCTCCCTACACAGTTTTTTGGCAGTTGGACAGAGCAACTGCCATTCACTAAGTGCATTTGAAAATAAATAAATCCCTGAGAATCCCTCATAAATAGAGATGGGCTGGCCCAAAACCTGTCACTACTGTCGGAATTCTACTACCTATTGTAAGTGACAGCAACATAGGAGAAAAGTGATGTATGGCTCATTTTACTCTGGAAAAAAAATGTACTTATTTGTATAGGTTTGCACATATTTCAAATTTTAAAATTTTTCGCCATAGCGCCCCTTTAAATAAACCCGACAGCTTTATTTTCTTGGGAAAAAATATCTCACCTTGCATAAGACTGAAATAACACAACTGTTAATTTGCTAGCATCTCAGTAGCCGCCTGTGTCAATGTCACAAAGGTGGGGGTCTCAGGCTTTTATCAGGTGTTGCAAATGAGTAAAAATGCCTCTTGCCCTGTGCAGCTAATGACTTCTACAGCAAAGTGGGGGTTCCTGGAGAGTCTCCTAGCAACTGTATTCCTAACAAAGTACACAAACTACTGTTGCCAAGACTGCAAAGAAAAGCCAACTGATCTCACTGTCACTTTTGGAAACACTGTCTACAGAGTGATAAAGGTAAACAATCGTTATTTAGCTGACATTTTGTGACATTCCTAATGAGTTGGCTTAGAAATGCCCAGTAATTGGTTCATGTGTTTCTGGCATTAAAGAGGCCCTGTAGTGACAGATTGTAGAATGCATCAAATTATTCAGTATTCCCAGTTTTACATTAATTATCCTGGTTTAAGCGTCAGAACACTCCTCATATCTATATATTGCTGTATATTGGTAGGTAACCCAGCCCTCTCAGTGATGCTTAAGATGGTTAAGATAAGTGGAATTCACCTCTCACAGCATTCTGGGAGACCAGGTATTGTTTTCAATGGCTTCAGGCCTCTCAGTAAACAAACATTCTTCATAGCTGCACCTCCCAGGATTAAAGAGGTCACAACCTGTAATAAATTCCAGAATGAAGTGCTCCTCTTTCAACATTGAGCGACGCTGGAATGCCGACACCCTCTTCCGGGTCCCGAAGGTGGATGTCAGCGGTGCATAATGTTGCATCATTATTTGGCGTTTCGTAATTTAGGGGCCTATTTACAAAGGTGACGATCAGCTAGTCACAAGGAAAAAAACAGTGCTATTTCTGCTGAAATAATTCCATTTATAAAGGTGATGTCCATTCACATGCACACAACTTTACCAAGAGATCAGGAGTTATAATTTTCCTGTAGTAGTTGATATATTTGAGTAGTGCTCTTCATGTTAATAAAGGGACAACCCCCTAAAAACAAAAACAAAAACAAAAAAACATGTTCACCACACTTCTTTTAAACACCTGTTTGCCCCTATTCCCCGGATCTTTAAAAAGTGACCATTTGTGGTTTTAGGATGAAGAAGAAGCTCTATCAACGCCAAAGAGGACTAAACATTGGACACTGTCTCTCCTCAATTGCGATCAAAAGTATTATAGAACAAATCAGCGCAGATCTTCAAACACAATATGATAAAATAAGCAGTCTGTGGGACTTCACCACAGTGGTATACAGGCCTCCTATATTCTTGTGGTCACCATCATCCAAAAGAATAAAAGGGGCTCACCAGCTCCAAACAACCCACATTATAAGGTTGTATATTTTGCTTTCAATGGACGGACCACAATCCACCGGAGATCCACACAACCCAAACATCAAATTCATAGGGACTTGACTTTCTTTGAGATCCTTTGCACAATGAAGAATAAACCTTCTCATAGGTTACCTCAGGTTTACGCTACTTTCATTGACTCCACTGGAGCCTAAGGTCTTCAAAAAAATCCAGGAGCGTTGGCATTTAGTCTTGGGCAAAGACCTAGATCCTGAGGATTGGGACAAAGCTTTCGCCCTCTCCCACAAAATGTCACCCTCCCTACTAGCCCAGGAGAACAACTATAAGATTTTAACCAGATGGTATAGGGATCCTGCAAGACTTGCCAAATACAATCTCAACTGTTCTGAGCTGTGTTGGAGGTGTGCCTCTGAGGTGGTTGACTTATTTCATATCTGGTGGAAATGTAAACACATACGTCCCTTCTGGAAGGAGGTATTTGATCTGCATAGACTTCTGTACCTGACACTGTTGCTATGCACCCCTGAAATTGCCCTGCTCTCAATTATTCCAGGCTCAATGACCTCACCCGGAATAATTGAGAGCAGGGCAACTCCACCCCCAAACAAAATCTATTTTCAGATACATTTTGATCAGCTGATCGCACACAACTGGAAACAGCAATCAACCCCATCCAAAGTAGAGTCGATTAAGCTGATCAATTACCTCAAAAGAATGGACGACTTGATCCTATCCGCCCAAAGCAAGCAGGAGACATTCGTTCTGTGATGGTGGTCTGGATTGATTTTTGTGACTCTGATGCATTCACTTAATTTATGACATGATCACTGTGTTTTCGATCCACTGGGTCATACTCTTGGTCACACATTCTATTTCTAGGATGTTTATGTAATTTAGTCTTTCATATTCAGATATATATTTCTAGCTTTGTTATATTCAAGGTCTATCTCGTGTGTAGCAGACAGCATGGATTTTCTATTATCAATGGGTGTGTCGTGTTCTTTTTCCTTTCCCCTCCCATCTTTTCCCCTTCTTCCTCTCTGTTTCTCCTTTCGTCATACCCCCTTCCTCATTCCTGTTATTACAATAAATCTAGGTTCAGTAGTTCTGGAGCTTTTATCATCTTTCTGTTATACTGTTAGATGCTTTTTACCATGACTGTCATGGTTTGATGAATACTGTTATTATGCAGATCTTTATGAACCTAATAAAATTTGATTTTTGAAAAAAAAATAAAAAAAAAAAAATATATAAAAATAAGGCTCATTTGTTCACCCATTTAGCATTTGATAAAGTATAGTTAATGCTAATTTTTGTTTGTAAATTGAGTCACGTGTTACACATAGCAAAACAGGGATAAGAGATCGGACTTGGATTTGGCATTCCAGTGTTAACTATGCTTTTCATTTGTTTTCAGTTATTTACAACAATTTATATAATACTATAACATGCAATAACACACACACACACACACATTTTTTATATATATATATATATATATATATATATATATATATATATATATATATATATATATATATATATATATATATATATATATATATATATATTTACAAAAACAGTACAGTCCATTTTATATATTAAGACAACTTTGTATGTATGAAATGTTTAAAGTTGTTTGTAAGTAGGCCCGTCTGTACAAGTATATTATGGTTCTTTATATACATGATTATCCATAACATAAAGCATATGCATAACAGAGATGAAACATGGGATACATAAAAGGAACTGAAAGTTGATCAAACATCTTTTATGAATTTTTGACTTGCATTTTGTCTAACAGCACATCTGCGCATCCACTGCTTTCAGCTCTTTCCTGAAAAGAATCTAATCCGATTATTCCTGACCTCTGGCAAGATGCTGATCCACACCCAAAGGAGCACAGCACTGACAAGTATCTGCTGTCCCGCGCTTGCTGCTCTACCTTATTTCCTCCGTGAGGCAGAAAGGAAGTGGCAGATCTCTCTTATTAATGAATACATGTCTTCAACAATCAGCATCACGGACTTACCGTTACGGTGCGTGTCCACGTTCTGACTCGGAGGAGATCTCAAGACGGCAGATCGGCGGTAAACAATATGCGATCTACCACTCTCTTCCTCCTTTTCTTCTCTTTCCAGTGGCTCTATGAAAAACTCATCCTTGTCTGTACGAATCATCCCAGCCTAAAATGACAGATTAAAAGATAAAATACAGAAGTCTGAAGAAAATTGATGTTTGACTATAGTAAAAAAAAAAAAACATACTTCAAACAGGTTCAGCAGCAGATTATCAGATACAGGCGTAGTACAAGGGAGAAAGCAAAAGTAGAGACAAGGCAAGATATTAGTTCAGCAACAGGGAAATCAGATACAGGATCAGGTAACAGGTACGGGAACAGGAGTGTCCAAAATACTCAGGCCTGGGGCCAACAAAGTTCTGGCAACCATCAGGAGGAAGAGGCAGTTCTTAAAGAGAACCTGAGGTGGTTCCTTGAGGGGCAGATGGGACAGAGAGGCATGTTCTCTGCCTCATGACATACCTCTATGTCCCCACGCTGCCGCTCTCTGCCCCCCAACACCGTTCTATAGCCCCCAAGATTAGTGACGATATTTGTCGCCATCTCGAAGGTAAACATCTGGGAGAGGGATTCCCTGTTCAAAACGCCAGCCAGGGGCGTTCCTGCAGGGTTTCCAGAGCTGACATTGGGCAGCTCTCTCTCCCTGGCCACGCCCCCACCTTCCTGCACGCTGTGAATGAGAGAATGAATCTCTCATTCCAGCATCGTGACCCAGAGGTCACGAAAGTGGGCAATTGTGGTCCACAGGAGCGATGGTTTTGGAGGCTGCCTGATCCGCTCAGACCCCCGAATCAGGTAGCCTAGTTTTTTATTTTTTTATTTCATAAGCCCACCTTGGGCTCTCTTTAAATAATCAATACAATTAGTGACAAGAAGCAGCAGGCGGAGTGCTTCTGCAACAAGTGCTACTGAACCACCCGCAGACCATAAGGGGAACTGCAAGTCCTTGTATGCAGAGAAAAGCCATCTGCTGGTTGATGGCAAAAGTCCCGGATTGTCCAACTCCATACTACCAGCAACAGGCAGGAAATTATAGTATAGGATTCAGGACAGCTGTAATCACTTTAAAGGTAGCCACTAACTGTCCAATTTTTAGCGAAAAATCGGTCGAGCGATCAGAAATCCTGATCGGAGGTGAAATATTGAAATAAATCGTTCACTACACCATCAACAAACCAATCTTTACTTCCTATCACAACCAACAAGAAAATCCAAATTTTGGTTTGACGAAAATTCATTCGGGCGACATTTTTTTCACTCATTCATAATCGATTGTGTCCGCCAATGGAGATTTACAACCAATCTGATCAGAATTTTTGATCGCTCAAACAATTTTTCGCTAGAAATTGGACCGTTAGTGGTCACCTTTAGTAATGTTCTGTGCAATCATGGGACAGAGGTAGGGGTTGCCTTTTCTATTTCTAGAGGACCATTGGAGGTGACAGACTGAAATTGAGCTTTTAACTGCCTAATGACTGCAGGCCCAGGACCGCTCCACACTGATTGGCGTGAATGGCTGGGAATAGAGATTGCAGGATGTGCAAGCATCCCCGATCGCCACTAGGGACTGTTAACACTGTACAGCGCTGCGATCTAAGGCAGCGCTGTACTGGGGACAGCAGTGTGACACAGGGAAGGCAGGGAAGTGAGTCAGGATTAAAAAAATAAAGTGTAAAATAGGAAAATGTATTTAAAAAAAATATTTTTTTTTGTTATTAAAAAATAAACATTGGGGGAGCAATCAGACCCCACCAACAGAAAGCTCTGTTGGTGAGCAGGAAAGGGAGGGGGAATCTATTGTGTGCCGAGTTGTACGGCCCTGCAGCGAGGCCTTAAAGCTGCAGTGGGCGTATTTTGGTAAAAATGGCCTGGTCAGTAGGGGGGGGTTTAACCTTCCTGGCGGTAACCCCGTAACGTAACGTAGTTCGGGGTAAGCCGCGCAGGCGGATTTCTCAGGCCCTGCTGGGCCGATTTGCATGTTTTTTTTTTGCTACACACAGCTAGCACTTTGCTAGCTGCGTGCGCACACCGATCGCCCCCGCTCCAATTCGCCGCTACCTGCCGCCCCCCCCCCCCCCCTCCAGACCCCTTGCGCAGCCTGGCCTATCAGCGCCAGGTAGATGACGTAATCACGACCATCGCCACGGTGACGGGAAAAGCCCTCCAGGAAATCCTGTTCTTTGAACGGGATTTCCTGATCGCAGATCGCTGGCGGCGATCGGAGCGGGTGGGGGGATGCCGCTGCACAGCAGCTATCATGTAGCAAGCCCTAGGCTCGCTACATGATTTAAAAAAAATAAATAAATGACTGCTGCGCTGCCCCCTGGCGGTTTTTAATAGACCGCCAGGAGGGTTAAGACCGCGGTTCTCAAGAGGTAAATACATAGACTACTGAATACAGTACATAAACAAATAATACATAAATAATAGACACACAGGTCTCAGTTATAAGAATGTCCATGTGTTATGAGTACTAAATGTGATAATATATATGCACTTGTCACTTTTGCACTTTATCCAACTCCCCCGACAAAGCCCTGCTTTGGGGCAAAACATGTAGGGTCACTTTTGTTTGTGTAATTAGTGTAAGTTGCTGCTGAAAAGCACGTAGTAATGAAACACTTCATATGTATTTAGGTGCTCCCTCAGTATTTTGTCACAAACACTTATCAGTGTAGACAAGTGTCATTCTCCTAGTTAATGAATTAAAATGTATGTCAGTTTATCACCGCCAATTGGTCCTCTAAAAAGCATGTATAAATGATGTAGTCAGTGTTTGCCCATTGTAAAAGGTTTCCTCTCCCTGATTTACATTCTGACATTTACCACATGGTGACATTTTTACTGCTGGTAGGTGATGTCAGTGGAAGGAGATGCTGCTTGCTTATTTGGCAGTTGGAAACCGCTGCTATTTCCCACAATGCAATGCGGTTCACAGACAGGAAACTGTCAGAACCATAGTCCTGACATCACACTGTGGGAGGGGTTTCACCACAATATTAGCCATACAGAGCCCCCTGATAATCCGTTTGAGAAAATGAAAAAATTTCTCATGGGAAAGGGGGTATCAGCTACTGATTGAGATGAAGTTCAATTTTGGTTATGATTCCTTTTTAACGCCAGTCGCGTGACTGTTGTACAATAGCACCACCATAGTGAGGATACCATAGGAAACATGTAACAAAAGTGGAAAAATAGTATATCTTACAGGATTTATTTCTCAGGGCTCCTGCTGAGATTGCATCCTGTCCACCTGACTGATGTTACCTCAGAAAAAAAAAAAAAAAGGAAACATTCTAGATTTGGGAGACGAACAAACACCTTGCAGAGGTTACAATCCTTTCCCATTATGTAACATTTTAGATGGAGTTCCACTGAAAGAGAACACACGAGGTGGTAAAATAATGCAAAAAAAAAAAAAAAAAAAAAAAAAAAAACCACCACCTGATCTGGGGGGCTAGCTGGATCAGATAGCATACATTACTGCTGAAAGCTCTTCGAGTCTCATTACAGGACAGAGTGCAGGGAGGCGGGGGAGTGGAGGGGAATGGGCGGAGGAGAGGCAGTGTAGGGCCAATGAAAGCTGGGGAAGGGGCCTTCTTAGTGCCAGAGGGGGCGTTTTGCAGGAGTGCCTCTCTTGCAGGGGACGCCCCTTCCCCCTGTTAGCTGCCGACAAGCTGCATGTCGGCAGTTTCAGGGGGTAAAGCGCAGGGCAGGGGGACAGAGAGCGATGCATAGGGGACACAGAGACATATCATGGAGCAGGGAACATTTGTCTGTGTCCCATCTGCCACCCCGGGTACACTTTAATTCTGATTTAGCACAACTGACCTTGCACTAACAACATTTCATTTTGTAGGAATAAAATCATCAAGCATTTTATAGCGTGCACCATGCTTCTATTTGGCAGGATTTGCTTTCAAACTCTCCACTCCTACAAAAATGACAACCACATCCTTGAAAAACAGAAGTGTGAGAAGTTGTATGTGATGTGCAGCCCCAATTCTGAAAGCAGCAGCTCTTAAGGGAAATTTGAGTTTCTTTATAAAATTGCCATACTGAAAATGATCTTTCCATTTCAATTAAAAGCCAGCTATGAATTTCCAAAACTAACAGTAAGCTCAAATTGCATTTCTTTCCGGGCATGGCACAGGACAGATTAAATAACTGGAGCAAAGCAGGCCTTAGGCTGCTTACACACAGGGACGTTACAGGCACACGTTAGTGCGCCTGTAACGCTCCCCCAACGCACAGCAATGTAACACAAGTGGGCTGTTCACACAGCCCACGTTGCGTTACATGTAACGCTGCACGTTCTCCCGAAAGTGCAGCATGCTACGGCGTTAGAGCGGCTATAGCCGCGTTAGACTGTTTGCACATGCTCAGTGGGGGGCAGAGAGGAGGCGGGGAGAGCCAGCTACAGTAGCCGCGCACATGGCTACTTAATATTCACTGCACTGGCGGCAGCTGATTGGCCGGCGGGACCATGTGATGCGGAGTGTCTCGCTCCGCATCACGTGGTCCCGCCGGCCAATCAGCGCCACTCTGGGAGACCTTATAGGGATAGAGACGCCTAACGCGGCTCACTCTACCGTCCTATCTTGCAGCACCATACGTTGTGTTAGGTGCACGTTATGCGACCTTAACATGACACCTAACGCAACGTCTAGGTGTGCAAGTAGCCTTAAAGGAGTTTTGGTGTTTTTTTTCTAGCCTAAGTTTTTATATGGGCTACAAGTGCTGGAAGCCAAATTATTTCATTCCCCCACTATCCATGGCGGCCTGGAGGGGGAATAGTAATTAACACATCCCGGAGTTTTTTTGTAGCCGAAGTTTTTATATGGGCTACACCAGGCGCCTTTTTTGTAACCGAAGTTGGTATATATGGGCTCCACCAGGCGCCCTTTTTTACCGGCGCCCTTTTCATGTAGACACAAATTAATTATAAAAAAAAAAAAAAAAAAAAAAAAAACACAGATTTACTTGAGCTTAAGCTTGTGTGTCCCCTCGCCCCAGCTCCGCTCTCAGCGAGTCGCCGGGGTCCCCTCTGTAGTAGCTGCCAACCCAGAAGAGTCGACTGGTACTGCGCCTGTGCAAGCTTGCGGTCATGCCTCTCGTGTTCACACTGCAGTCGCCAGGAGCATTCTGTGCAGGTGCACTTACACTGTCATCAACGGGAGCTTGACTGCCAGCGGCGTGGCCGCAAGCTTGTGCAGGCGTAGTAGCCTCTGCCCTCGCCGGGTCGGCATCTGCAAATGAGGGGACCTCGGGCAACCAGCTGATGGCGGAGGAAGCCCAGGGTAAGTAAAAAAAAAAAAAAAAAAAAGAACAAAAAAAATTATAAAGTAATATTTAAAAAAAAAAAAAAAAAACAACCAATTTTATTATTTAAAGTGTAATCGAGTTAACGTGACATGATGAGATTGTATGGATGTACAGTCCCAAGCATACAAATAGCTAAGCTAAGTTTCTTTCTTTCTTTTTATATCTGAAAGAGTTAACATTTAGGTATGAAAAAGACAGTTTCTCGCCGGTCCATACCCAGTTGGACTATAGCACAACTTCACTGACAAGGAATTACAGCCATAAAACTGTTGCCTGGTAAACAACAGCTTCTGTGTGTAGGGGATAGATTAAAAAAAAGAAAAGGGTCAATAGCTCATATATTTTAACTCTGGGACACTTAAGAGACTGCTACATTGATTGGAGACAATAAAACATTAAATGTACTTTATACGTTTTCAAACGTTAAATAAAACGGTGGGTTATCTTAAACATTTTTAGGAACAGGAGGATAGATACAGTGGTTTATCTCTATCAGTTTATTTTAGCCTTAGGTTATTATTTATATAGAGCTGACATCTTCCGCATCATACCGAATATATATATATATATATATATATATATATATATATATATATATATATATATATATATATATATATATATATATAGTCGGGGCTCGCAATCTAATCCCTACTATGGTCATATGCGCATAGTAATCCATTTTAGGGGGAAGCCAATTAAAGTTATCTGTATGTTTGTTGGGACATGGGAGGAAACTGGAGTTCCCGGAGGAAACCCACACAGACAAAGGGAGAACATACCAAATCCTTGCAGATAGTGCCCTGGATAGTATTTGAATCGGGGACCGAGCACTGCAAGGCGGGAGTGCTATCCACTATGTCACCGTGCTGTAAAGTTACTCTTTAAAACATTTGAAAATATAACAATAAGAGGTTTAAAAAAAACCTAAAAACGTTAAAACAGTTCAAATATGGTTTAGACTAGGTGGATTACTGTTATATGGCCAGATTTCAAATTTTGTTAAGACAAAACTGAAAGGGTGTGGCGTTGAGAAGCCAAGTCAAATTGAAACATTATGTAAAAATAAAAAAAAATAATAAAAAAAAAGGATGAGAACGAACAATAAGGAATGATCTCAGAATTGTATAATAGCTTATACAAGCACATGGCAGAGAGAAGAAATGGGTGTGCATGGAGATTTGGGAAAGAGGCTGAAACCAGAAAATTCCAGTGTCAGAAAGGGACATGTATTCAGAATTGCACCTTCTGTCACACCAAAGGAGAATGCTTATAAAGTGCTCTACAGATGGTACTCGGCGCCACCAAAATCAGCAAAGAATTCAAATAATTACATCCCCAACGGTTATAAAAAGTGTAGTAAAAAAAAGCTACACTTACACAATGTTGGTGAGAATGCAAACTGGCTAAAACGTATTGGTTAATGGTAAAACTGACCAAAAGTGTGTTTCTATTTGGAGATACATTTGTCCTTAAAGGAGTCATCAGGGATAATTTAATAAAATAAGAAGTTTTAAATCAGGATGATACCATTTATTGGCTAACTACAAATGAATAAGAATAAACAAGCTTTCGGCCTTGCAGCCTTCGTCAGGTTTACATCCTGTTAGTTTGCAAGCTGGTGGTACAGACAGCTTATATACATGCAACATCAAAAGGGAAAACATATATTTTTTTCAAGCATAAATACATCATTAAGATGCCTTAATACAAACAGACCATCTAAATGGGGTAAGATAAGGATCCTTGTTTACTTTATTGCTCACAGACCTGGTATTAGGATTGACGCAGAGGTATCGTAAATTCTTAGTTCACAAGTTCAGCTAGGGTGGCTGAGACAGTTCATATATCATCAATCTCATACCAATATAGAAAGTTGTTGTCCTTATTCAGACCCTTCTGCACAGCTTTGAAACAATTTATACATTTTGTTTCTGCTATTAATCGGTCATTTGACGTTTTGAAGCCGCCCTTCAGGGCAGTGACACGAAGATCATCCATGCTGTGTCCGTTGGACCGAAAGTGTGTAGCAACTGGGAGTCCAGATTTGGTATCATTAATAGTGTGCCTGTGTCCATTCATACGTTTGCGCAGAGTTTGTCCAGTTTCTCCCACGTACATCACATTGGGGCATTTAGCACACATGATCAGATATACCAGATTGGTGGACCCACAAGAAAATTTACCTTGTATTCTGTACTCCTGTTGTGAACCTGGTATTGTTACCCTGTCAGTGGAGTAAATGTGTCTGCAGGTCAAATGACCGATTAATAGCAGAAACAAAATGTATAAATTGTTTCAAAGCTGTGCAGAAGGGTCTGAATAAGGACAACAACTTTCTATATTGGTATGAGATTGATGATATATGAACTGTCTCAGCCACCCTAGCTGAACTTGTGAACTAAGAATTTACGATACCTCTGCGTCAATCCTAATACCAGGTCTGTGAGCAATAAAGTAAACAAGGATCCTTATCTTACCCCATTTAGATGGTCTGTTTGTATTAAGGCATCTTAATGATGTATTTATGCTTGAAAAAAATATCTGTTTTTCCTTTTGATGTTGCATGTATATAAGCTGTCTGTACCACCAGCTTGCAAACTAACAGGATGTAAACCTGACGAAGGCTGCAAGGCCGAAAGCTTGTTTATTCTTATTCATTTGTAGTTAGCCAATAAATGGTATCATCCTGATTTAAAACTTCTTGCTTTTACTGATGGCTAACACGCTACAATACCCTACTGCTACTTAATAAAATAAGTGCTACTTACCGGGGGCTTCCTCCAGCCCCAAGCTCCCAGCATGTCCCTCGCCGCAGCTCTCCCCGCAGCTCCGTCCCGGCGATGACATCAGGGCGACCTCCAGGTCAGCCTGTACTGTGCTTGCGCGAGCGGTGCTGTCAATCACCGCCACGTGGGCCTGAGCGTCATGTACCATTATGATATAGCCAAGAGAAAAATGAACTTGCTTAGGGATTTATAGGATGTCAAACGCCAACTCACATACATTGGCCAGGAATCGAACCCAGGCCAAAAAGTATGATCAAAATTATTTGAGTATTCTCTTGTTTGCTGGTGGTTAAAAATGCATTTTATTCACAAGGTTTGAACATATCACCTGAGAGAAAACTCATGAGAAAAAAGGAATTGCATGTGGGCCCATATTTGCAATTAACATTTTCTCATAAGTTTTCTCCTTGGAGATAATAGAGATAATTTTTCATCTTTTTAATATAACGTTTTAACACTCTGCAATTAAAAAAAGTACCAAAATGTATGAAAAAGTACTAGCAAAACAATTTTGAGCATCTTCTTCTTTGCTGGTGGCTTAAAGAGAGTCTGAAGCGAGAATAAATCTCGCTTCAGACCTCATAGATAGCAGGGGCACGTGTGCCCCTGCTAAACCGCCGTTATCGCGCCGCTAAACGGGGGTCCTTTCACCCCCAAATCCCCTCGGTGCACAGTCTATTCTATGGAGCTGCACTCCCCATCAGACAGAAATCTTTGCAAGATGCAGAACACAAAGATGCTGTACACATGCAACAGATCAATATCTGCAAAAGATCTGTTCCTGCAAAATGCATTCATAGTCTATGATATCTGCAGATCCTCATACACACATTGTTTAACTGACATTCATCTGCAGATCAGATCCACCAGGATGGATTTTCAGATCTGCAGATGATTGCGAGATATGCAGATGAAGTCTGTTAAACAAGGTGTGTATAAGGATCTGCAGATCTCATAGACTATGAATGTGTTTTGCAGGAATGGATCTTTTGCAGGAAAAGATCTTTTGCAGATACTGATCTGTTGCATGTGTACAGCATCTTTGTGTGCAGCATCTTGCAAAGGTTTTAGCTGATGGGGAGTGCAGCTCCATAGAATAGACTGTAGGTAAGGCTCTCATGCTTTCCAAAGACTTTTATCTCAAGTGTGTATGCAGCATAAGGGCCCTTTTCCACCAGCGCGTTTGCGCTGGATGAATCGCAAAGTCGCAAACCGCTAGCGATTTTACAATCGCTACGGTTTGCTTTTTAACATAGGAATCGCGGTAGGTCATTTCCACTACCGCGATTCGTTTTTTACGGGAACGCGAACGCGCGGCGGAGCGATATTTGCCGCGATTTTGCTATGCAGTGCATAGCATAGCAAAATCGCGGCCGCAAACGTCGGGGAATCGCCGGTAATTGCGATTCAGCAATCGCTAGCGTTCAGCGTGAACGCTAGCGACTGCTAGTGGAAAAGGGCCCTAACACACACACACACCCAGAGTGAAATCTCTGAAAAAAATGCCCAGGTCTATGAATCAAGTAATTGCAAATCTGTCTTACACCATTCAATTTTCATAAAAAGGCATTTGAAAAATCAGCCACCTCGACATATATTGATAAAAAGGGTAATTCAATCAGATATTTCACTCGAATAGAGAGAGGAAAAACTTTTAATTTTTATGTACAACCACTTTTATAAAATTGCCATAAAATCTAATATTTTTACTGCATTATGTGTGGCCATTTTTCAAGTACTACTATCGCGAAAATTGAAAAATGTAAAATGCCTGTAAACACATCCAAATAAGTAGTACGTTTTTTCCAGAGTAAAATGAGCCATAAATTACTTTTCTCCTATGTTGCTGTCACTTACAATAGGTAGTAGAAACCTGACATTACCAACAGGTTTTGGACTAGTCCAGCTCTTCATGGGGGATTCTCAGCAAGACTTATTTTTTATAAAGACATTCCCTGAAAAAGATTTATACAGCCTCCTGCTTGCTGCACACTTTTTTGGCAGTTGAACAGAGCAACTGCCATTCACTAAGTGCTTTTGAAGATAAACAAAACCAGAGAATGCCTATGATTAAATGGGCTAGTCTAAAACCTGTCGGCTCTGTCAGATTTCTATTACCTATTCTGTCGGCAACATAGGAGAAAAGTAATTTATGGCTCATGTTACTCTGGAAGAAATGTACTTCTTATTTGTATGTGTTTACATGCATTTTAAATGTTACGATTTTCATGATAGTGGTCCTTTAAGCTGTATAAGGCCTCTTGCACACTGCACGCGATTCCGATTCAGATTCCGCTTTTTAATCAGTTTTTACATCCGATTCAGATTCAGATTTGCAGTGTGCAGGGAGCAAACTGCAAATCAGAATCTGAATCGGATGTAAAAACTGATTAAAAATCTGAATCTGAATCGGAATCGCGTGCAGTGTGCAAGAGGCCTTAATATGCGAGCTTATGGGTATTTTATTATGTTACCAACAGGAGGGGGAGGAGGGATGACACATAGCAAAGCGGCACGAGGAGGACAAAGTGCTCAGGGGTTGGACGGGCATTGTAGTTGGTTAAGATCCGCTGCACTGGATCTTAAGGCAACACTGGGTGCTCCTCTATACATGGTAGAATCTCGGCCAAAATGGTTCTCATCGGCCTATGAGGGACTGACCACAGTAGAGATAAGATTAGGGATGAGCTTCCGATTTCCGTGGATTTCTGATTTCCAAGTTTCCGATCGGAAATAGACTTTCTGTGGTGGAAATCTGAAATCAACGTGCAGAAATCGGAATTCCACGCATTGCCGTAACTTTTAGGCCAATCACAAGACTCAGAAGTATTGAGCCAATCAGAGATTCAGTAATACAACGTACCTCCGCTAAATAGATTAGACTGCACAAAATATAGCAGATTCTGCAAAAAAAAATTTTTTATTAAACCCTATGAAGTAAAGTAGCACAAAAAACAAAAAAAAAACAGAAAAAACAATTCTGTAGTAATTGGATATTCAGATTTACTAGGAAATCTCAGAAATCAGAAGACACACTTGATTGAGATAGACATCATTGGATATTCAGAACTAGTGAAATGTTACTGAGGAGAATTACCACCAAGCTAACCACTGTATAGGTGGGTGAGGAGATTAGAACCGACCCCACTCGGGTCTACACAGAGAGCCGAAACTCTGAACAAATAAAACTTTAACTGTATGCTCCAAACCAGGACTGTGGAGTTGGGAGTCGGAGTAATTTTGTGTACCTGGAGTCTGAGGTTTCATAAATGGAGTCGTCGGAGTCGAATGGATTTTTGCACCAAATCCATCGCCCTGGTAAGTATTAGACTAAGGAGTCAGAGCCATTTTGGGTACCTGGAGTCGGTGGTTCCATAAACTGAGGAGTCAGAGTTGGATGAGATTTGGACCTACTCCACAGCCCTGCTCCAAACAAGCAACACGTTTTGCAGGTATTCACCCACTTCTTCAGACAATTTCATCCTCACAGCTGCTCCTTTTTATTGCCTGAAGAAGCAGGTGAATACCTGCAAAATGTGTTGCTTGTTTGTAGAATATGATTCAAGTTTTATTTATGTAGATTTTGGACTTTGCGAGTTCTTTTGGGGAGGCAAGTCTACCTATACCTCCCATTTTAAACTGTTTTTACTCTATTTTGGCAACTCTGTTCCAGCCGTTCAATAACCCCCAAGAGACAGTAACATGAATATGTACTAAATCTGTATAGCATCGTGGAAAACTATATGATAACACAAGTACTACTGCTCAGAATTTAGATTCCTGGAATGCAGAAAGTCCTCGTTCAAGGACAGACACAAAGAAACCGCAACAAGCAACACAAAACAAGCATAGTCTGAAGTTCATTCCCCTCTTTAAACTGCTCATGTACACAAGTGCTAAGAATGCTTACATGTTTAAAGTGCACATTTACATATAAAATGATATAAAATGAATTTAATACCGCTGCACTTTGTTGAGCCTATTAAATGAAATACTAGTAAACTATAAATGTCTTGTCTAACATTCAGCCACAATGAATATCAACATGATCTTCAAAAAGAAGTCAGAGAACATCATTGGCCGACTGACAATTCTCATTGATCACCATGGTAACTGTTACAGGGAACTTGGCCAAGCAATAGACTAATTGATAGAAAGCATATGCCTCAAGATAGTTCTAGTCATGGAAAGGTCATATCTCAAGAAGACGCTAAACAAAATACGTTATCCTTGAAAAATGTGAGAAGAGATAGATTTTTAAACTTGTGATATTGTCTTATCGGTCTACGGCGCTTTGTTCCACATATTTTCTCAAGAGGCAGTTTATGTAGGAGAGGCTTACAGCAAGCAGGCATTCTCGGACATGTTCTGTGTTCAAGTATCTTCGTACTTTAAAGGAAAATCTGACATCAGGCTCTATAGTACAGAAAACGGGCTAACTGCTACAGCTCGAAGCAGGTGAAAGAAATATGGTGGTGCTGTTAAAAACACGATTTATAGCCACTAATGGCCCCTATTTAGCCAGTTATAGCCGCAATTTACCACTAACAGCTGCTAATCTCAGCTTTTAACATCAGGGTTAGGAGGTGGGGTCTTTAGTGTTAGAAGTGTGGGAGGTACTTAGGGGTTAAAGTGAACCGAGCACCTTTTTAGCACTCAGGACATTTCTATAGCACATGAAAAATGCATGCCAACAATCTGTTTCATTATTAAAACAAACTTTTAGTTTACCTTGTATTTTACAATCAAAGTAGTTTTATTAGCCTGTTTCAGCAGCCTGACCGTCCGCAGAAATCTCAGGAAGCTAATTGCTTTATTGAGCTAATTACCCAGAAGAAAACAATTCCTTTTCATCAACAAAGGGGGTGGGTAATTAGGACTGTTTCTTCAAAGACATTGAGTGTGTCAAACAGTCCTAATTACCCACCCCCTTTGTTGATGAAAAGGAATTGTTTTCTTCTGGGTAATTAGCTCAATAAAGCAATTAGCTTCCTGAGATTTCTCCGGACAGTCAGGCTGCTGAAACAGGCTAATAAAACTACTTTGATTATAAAATACAAGGTAAAATGAAAGATTATTTTAATAATGAAACAGATTGTTGGCATGCATTTTTCATGTGTTATAGAAATGTCCTTAGTGCTAAAAAGGTGCTCAGTTCACTTTAAGGTAAGGCACAGGGAAGAGAGGTAAGGTTAGGCTCTGGGGGATAAGGTTGGGCATGAGGGGGTGTTAAAGGGGTACTTCAGCCTATACAAACATACTGTCATTAAGTTACATTAGTTACATTAATTAAAATAGATAGGTAATATAATCTCTTACCCACCCTGTTTTAAAAGAACAGGCAAATGTTTGTGATTTCATGCTCAAGCCATCTTTTTGTTTGAAAGTAGGTTACAGGGAGCATAAGACAGTTCCAACTGTCCTGTGTCCTGATCACCCCTCCCAGCTGCGCGCGCTAGGCTTCAAATCTCAAAATTAAAAAAGGAAAAAAAATTGCACCAAAACAGGAGAAGAACAACAGAAATCCCATTGTGCTTTGCACAGCTACAAATGGGGCTTGGGTAAGAAAAACAAAGTTCTGATAATGTGAAACTGTTAAACACCAAGAAACACCTGCTGAGTAGATTTTTAGTTTTGAGGTTCAAATTAAGGTTAGGCGCCACCAGGGGGATCTTAATGTTAGGCATTGGTAGAGGGAGGGTTCTGCGTGAGAGTAGGGTTACGGGTTATGGGGTTAGGTTAGGCCCTAGTAAAATATTGGTAAAGATTACAGATATTTTACTAACATAATTAAGTAGTAGAACACCAGTAATTTTACCATTATTCTATTTTTACATGTACAGGCTGCAGCTTGGATAAGAGGAATCTGATCAGCTGAATAGCAACTAGATACACTCAGAAAGCAGAAGCTGAGTGGTTAGTAATTTTACAAAATAGCATGAGATACAAATTACTCACCTGTACTTTGGTGACTAGCTGCCAAATCTCAGGAATTTAAATGCTGCAGAGGTCATTTCTGACACACCATGGAAGGTCTGACACCAACAGTGACGCAATGGTAAAGAAGCCATATTGGAACGTTCCTCCACAACAGTGAAATGACTAAAATGAGAGGCAGTGATAGAGGTTTTGTCTGAGGATAATAACCCAGACGTCCATTATGGTATCTCACTCTGAATGCTTAGCAAGTTGAAGGAGTGTTTTACGAGTCTTGCACAATACCTATAACTTGTAATTTCACTACTTGGGCAGTGTATTACCAACTTATACCTGGTAAGTGTATGCAGAACCATGTACTGTTGTGGTGGGGGGTTTAGTTCGCTGCATATTATTACGTAATAACATGCCACCAGGTCGTGGAAGAGGCTCCCTTGCGAGAGTTAAGTTGAGGAGTGCATAGATCCACAGACTGACAGGGTAGCATGCCCTTTGGGGACAGGCGAGACGTTCCTCTGCTGAAGACTTTGCAGGGGTACCAGGGAGCACACATAAGTTGGGAGAAACACCTTGGAGGGGCACTACAGTCTACCAGAACAGGTGAGATGCTAAACACATTGCAGGGGCCTCGTTAAGGTTGAGGGGTGAGGGCAGTGGCTGGCTTAGTGGGCCTCAGTGGAAACTTGGCTGCATCAAAGGGCTCCCAATACCGTTGGTTGGCCAGAAGGGTGTCTACCGGAGGTTCCTCGTTGTTACTAGACCCGGCCCGGCTCACCCACATTAACAAAAGAACAAGACAGCCGAGGTGGAGGATTTTACCCATGATATTATGAACTGCTTATTGAGTTGTAATGATCTGCTCAGCGGTCTGCACGGGCAGACAGCTGTTTTTCCAGTCTTTAGGTCTGAGGGCTGCAAGTCTCTGGAAAAGAGACCTGTCTTCGCTTTGCAAGTTTCAGAGTTGCTCTGCTGGTGAGGAATTTGCATATACTTGTCATGCAAATTGCTTAGCTGCTACTTCTGATGGCTTGCAGTATAAAAGCCATTTCTTCCCAGAATTCCTTGCTGGTCATGATGGTTTGTTCCTGCTAACTCTCCTGGAAGTGTCAACCTTGCTATTCTTTGCTAAGATTATCTTAGAGAAATTCCTTGGAACTGCACTAGGCATCCCTTCTAGTGCAGTCAGGTTGTATTATCTGTTTTGCCTTGTACTGTCTCTCTGTTGCGATTGTCTTGTCACCAGCGGCGGTCGACAGGAAATCGTTCTGTCTGGGAGTGTAGGCCAGAGCTGCAGTTGCTACTGGCTGCTCCATCTGTCTGTCTGTATCGCATCCACTCTAGCGTTAGCAGCGGTGGTTCCTTCTGTACTCTGTCTGGGAGTGTAGGCCAGAGCTGCGGATGCTGCTGGCTACTACTCCTCTTTGTCTTGTCTGTTACGAACGCTTGCTGTAGGCTCGCTAACCGTTTAGCAAGCGCTCGCGTTCTCTTTTCATGTTTGTGTTACTTGGGTAGTTAGGGTGACACGCTTCTCACTGGGCGCCTATCGCACGGTGATCGTGTCTTAAACGCGGTTGCGAATGAGTGCGGTGTTCGCGTTTGGTTAGCGTTTGTTTTTTTCCTTGATGTTCTGAGCATTGTTATTTGCGGTGTCTTTCTTGCTACACTTGTGCTCTGTCTGATTCGGTCTTGTGTCACTATTGGCAATCGCCACTCTTGCGATTGCGTTCCCACTTCGTTTCCGCTGTTGTGTGTTCACCGTCGCTGGGTGGCGACTAGATTGGTGGACACACGTACATTCTGTCTCTGTGCTCTCTCTCTTTGAGGGCTATCTTGCCCTGCATTGCTTCAACTCGTGCAATTCCCATCTGGCATCTGTGGCAGTGCAGAGGTGGTGTTCCTCTGCACTCCACAGCTCCATCTGCCGGTGGGAATCTCCCTCTACAGGTGCATTGCACCCAAGCTGGGTTCTGTCAAATTACACGCTTGTGGAGGATTTCCGCAGTGTCAGCGCGCATTTTGGGCGCTGACCACGGAAATAATCCCGCAATCATTACATGAGTCTTGTGGAACTTTGATGTGACTTCAGAGAGCGTCGAATGTAAGGCATTCTTCAACTGTCTCAGTAAGTCAGACTGAGCTGATCTCTAAGATTTTCTTCTTTTACTCTCTCCTCAAGGGTCCTTCTTCCAGTTTTCTTCTTCAGTGTCTAAATTCTGTGACATTTGTGGGTACGAGGTTTCTTTTTACTGGTGGCTATACAGATTAGATAGCCTCTTACAGTTACTTTTAGGGCTTATCAAAGGGATATTGGAGAGGAGACTGTAGCCCAGTTTTGTAAAATATAATACATCAAGTGACAAAATATTTTTAGAGGAGGGAAAAAATGTCCAAGAAGTTTAGTTTTAAAATACATGATGGTTTAGCATCCAATATGCTGCACAAGGTGGCCAAAGCTATTTTGTTTAAAAAGAGTTTTATTCATTTTAAGTACTGTATATACTCACGTAAAAGCCTAATTTTTCAGCACAAAAAAAATGTGCTGAAAAGTTATCCCCCTCAGCTTATATACGAGTCACTAGAGCACAACGTATGATGGAGCAAGTTTTGTTACTAGCGGAGGAGCATAAGGATCATGCACTAATAATCCTGCTCTTGCCAGCAGGCTCCCTGCTGTGTCCGTTTCCACCATCCCCTGCAACATGGTGTGCAGAGGGTGCTGCTCAAGGCTACCTGTGTCCCCTGGCTTGTGAAGCGGAGTCTTGAGACACAGCTGTATCATCCTTGGGGCACATCTGGCTATGGGGAGTGGGCTATGCTGAGGAGGGGGCTTATACGTAGTCAATCACTTTTTCCTGGCTTCTGAGGAAAAAGTGGGTACCACGGCTCATATGCGGGTTGGCTTATAAGCGAGTATATACTCGCTTATAGTTATAAAGTGGTGATATGAAAAGTAGTCTCACTTTTTTTTTTTTACATTTAAAGCTTTATTGTTGGATTCAAAATAGCAGTACAAACAGATCTTGGCAGAGATACACTCAAACATATTTGTACAGATGGCCATGTGAAAACATAATAAAGTAATCCAACATGAGAACCGTACAAACATCCAGAAGTAACCATAATGATACTGTGGGTGTAGGAGTGTAGGCCCATGGTGCCACAAGGATAAAAAATAAGATTAAATTTTCAACACCAACTATATATGTTTATTGAGAGAAAGGGGAGAAAGAGGTAAAGAGAATGGAAATAGGAGGGGGGGGGGGGGGGAGAGAGAAGAAGAGGGAATAAGAGTTAATAAAATGGAGAGAGGAATGCGTGCAGCCAACTTCCAGGCCAGGGTTACTGGGGGTCTGTAGATACCAGGCCCTTGCATTAATCTCAATATTTAAACATTTGGCAGCTAGCCCAAGTGTGGATTTATTGCTCTACTAGTAGACCCAGCCCGTTTAATAAACGGGCTCTAGGTCTACAGCCGCCACCAGTGCGCATGAGTGCGCACGCAACCACTGCGCGCCGAGCGTGCGCCCGCACCCGCCCACCTCACTCGCCCGCACCTGCCCACCTCGTTCGCTCATCCAGCTCCCTGGTCCCAGCTGTCCGTTACAGCGCACATGTGCAGTAACAAAAATCCTGGGACACAGGGACAAAACTGCTGGACGCAGCGACACTTCGCTTTTATTAGGTAGGATTCTGTCTTTGGATAATAGTCAAATTTCCTCCATCTGGGCCATCGTATTAAGCATAGCCAAACCATTCAGAGATAGAAGGGAGAAGGAAAACTTCAGCTGTCTAAGGAACCTTTGTGGATGAGATTTTTTCAGTCCATTCATGCACTTCCAAAACATTTTCAACTGAGGGCAGTGCCAGAAAACATTCAGCAAGTCAGCCCCAGCTGCAACAAAACCTTTTTTTCCGAGCACCTCTGCGGTACTGTGCAGTTAAGCCATGGTCATACATTGAGTGAAGAAAGGGTGCAAAGCTAAGAAAGGTCTGGGACGGCAGTAGGAGCTCTCTGAAGATTGGTGAAGCCTCAAACTTTTTTCTCTCTCAGCTTTCAGGTTTACTTTAATATGGAATTATAAAGAAAGAATCAGAAAGGGCTTATATGACTAAAAACTACCTCAGAGTAGTGTTTCTAAACAGGAGACTAAACACAGAAGATTTATATACAGAAAAGAGTGCAGTGCACAGGACCGTGACAAAGGGCATTCGGAGTGCTGTAGCCCCAATTAAATGTCCATACTTGATTCAAAAAGAGAGAGTGGGCACGCACATCCAAATGCAAAAAGGATCATTTATTTCACCATAAAAAAGGTACAAAAATGGCTACAATACCATGAACAGGAGGAGTACAAGT
Organism: Hyperolius riggenbachi; assembly: GCF_040937935.1. Taxonomy (NCBI): domain Eukaryota; kingdom Metazoa; phylum Chordata; class Amphibia; order Anura; family Hyperoliidae; genus Hyperolius; species Hyperolius riggenbachi. The sequence goes on along the minus strand of NC_090648.1, from coordinate 483,157,148 downwards.
CAGTATAGGGGTCAACAGCCGTTTCACGCCAAATGTATGTGGCGCATCATCAGGACATGTCAGTTCTTCATCAGAAGATTTATATTGTGCTTTTCTCATGGGGTTTTCAAAGCGCCAGAGCTGCAGCCACTAGGGTGCGCTCTATAGGCAGTAGCAGTGTTATGGAGTCTAGCCCAAGGTCTCAATGAATAGGTGCAGGCTTACTGAACAAAAAGAGACGATATTAAAAACTCATTGGATGTTGCTTCACAGTCCAGATGGACAATGACCCAAAGCATACTGCAAAAGCAACCAAAGAGTTTTTGAATGGGAAGAAGTGGAATGTTATGCAATGGCCAAGCCAATCACCTGACCTGAATCCATTTGAGAATGAATTTCACTTGCTGAAGACAAAACTGAAGGGAAAATGCCCCAAGAACAAGTAGGAACTGAAGACAGTTGCAGTAGAGGCCTGGCAGAGCATCACCAGGGATGCGACCAGCGTCTGGTGAGGTCTATGCATTCCGGACTCCAAGCTGTAATTGACTGCAAAGGATTTGCAACCAAGTAAAATGTTTTATTTATGATTTGTATTCTGTCCCATTACTTTTGGTCCCTTAAAGTGGAATGAAACCCAGCATTTCTTCTTTGCTCTAAAAAATTATTTACAGCACATTATATACAACCAGCATTTTTTTTTTTTAACTAGAACAGCATTGGAAGGGTTACACAAAGGGCGTACATCAAAAAAGGGCGTCGGGGAAAAAAGGGCGCGTGGTGTAAGCGATAAGCAGTATTATCGTTTATAAAAATATTGTGTAGAATTTCGTTTACAAATAGTGTTTTAAGAATTTATAAATCATTAAATAATGTGTATGAGATCGGCAATTCTTAAAAACGTTAATCTTCCCTGTTTCTAAACTGAAACTTATAATTACGTTTGTTAAGAAAAACAGTAATATTTGTTTAAACATTATAATTATATATTGTTATGGATAATCTTGATTTATCGTTTATTATTATAATAATAAAATGTGAAAATATTGTTTATAACAATGATATTAATATAAGTACATTCATAATAACTGTTGATTAGTATAATTAAAATTGTACTAAAACTATACCTAACCCTACTCTCACACAGAACCCTCCCTGTACCTATCCCTAACCCCTAGACCCCCTGGTGGTGCCTAAACCTAAGACCCCCCTGGTGGTGCCTAAACCTAAGACCCCCCTGGTGGTGCCTAAACCTAAGACCCCCCCTGGTGGTGCCTAAAACTAACCACCCCAAAGCCCTCCCTGTACCTATCCCTAACCCCTAGACCCCCTGGTGGTGCCTAAACCTAAGACCCCCCTGGTGGTGCCTAAACCTAAGACCCCCCTGGTGGTGCCTAAACCTAAGACCCCCCCTGGTGGTGCCTAAAACTAACCACCCCAAAGCCCTCCCTGTACCTATCCCTAACCCCTAGACCCCCTGATGGTGCCTAAACCTAAGACCCCCCTGGAGGTGCCTAAACCTAAGACCCCCCTGGTGGTGCCTAAACCTAAGACCCCCCTGGTGGTGCCTAAACCTAAGACCCCCCTGGTGGTGCCTAAAACTAACCACCACAAAGCCCTCCCTGTACCTATCCCTAACCCCTAGACCCCCTGGGGTGCCTAAACCTAAGACCCCCCTGGTGGTGCCTAAACCTAAGACCCCCTGGTGGTGCCTAAACCTAAGACCCCCCTGGTGGTGCCTAAACCTAAGACCCCCCTGGTGGTGCCTAAAACTAACCACCCCAAAGCCCTCCCTGTACCTATCCCTAACCCCTAGACCCCCCGGGGGTGCCTAAACCTAAGACTCCCTGGTGGTGCCTAAACCTAAGACCCCCTATGGATAATAATGTTTTACAAACATCAATAAAAAATTTAAATAAAAAAATTTAAATAATTTTTTTGGGTGGATAATAATGTTTTAGAAATGTTTTACAAATAGTGATTGTAAAAAGAATATTACAATTTACGTTACGTACTGATCGCTTTATTTTGTGAATAATGTTTTACAAACAGTAAGGGTTAAAATGTTAAATCATGTTTCAATTAAAGAGGATAAATATGTTTAGTATCTTTATAAACGTTATTCGTCACGGGCTCATTTTGTAAAGTTAAATCATCACAAGCACAGTTATAAAACCTTAAAAATCTCTAGGCGCCGTTTGTAAAACGTTAATAATTTCCGGCGCCTTTTTTTCCCTGTTCGGCACCCATTAAACGATATTTATAATGGGAGTGAATGGGGCGCCCTTTTTGTCCACTTGTCTCATGCGCCCAAATCTCCTGCTTCCACACACAGGACTTAAAAGTTCAGTGCAGAGAAATCTGGATGCTTCCGAAGTGTAGATCATGTTATCTTGTGTTTACTTAATTGTATCAAGTGAGGAATGTGACACATTCTCTGACTGTGCAGAAGCTCCTGGACACAGACACTCAAAGGCAAAGCATTTCTGTGTTAAATACATAATGAATAAAACCAGTTATGAATAAAATGCAAAGTCAGCTCTCAAAGCAAAAAACTGAACTTTTGGGAACTTGTAATTTCTAAATGAATAATACTTATGCACAAATGCAAATATGATAACCGTATGGCATATAAAAAGTAGGAAAACTTGTTTTTATTGAATATTATGTCAGGGTTTTATACCGCTTTAAAGTGAACCCAAGATGAAGCACCCTCATGTATTTTACCATATATATCAGTGGGAACATTAGAGAAAAACACCCACCCCGCTCTCTGCTTCATTCTTCACTGCTCAGCCTGCTTGTTATCAGCCCTGATAAAATCCCTTACTGAGCATTCAGTCTGGCTTTCCACAGGAATCATAACTGAGTCATTATAGAAGAGCCAGAAAGGGGCAAGCTTGGGCTTGAAAAGACATCAGAGAAGGCAGACTCGGCTATAATGATTCCTGAGCAAAGCCAGACTGAATGTTCAGTCGGGATTTTATCAGAGCTGATCACAAGCAGGCTGAGCAGTGAAGGGTAAAGCAGAGAGCAGGGCGGGTGTTTTCTCGAATGTTCCCACTGATATATATGGTAAAATACATGAGGGTGCTTCGTCTCTGGTTCACTTTAACAAGTGGGAGGCACATATGCAAACTGTTGTAATTCCAACACCGTTCACCTGATTTGGATGTAAATACCCTCAAATTAAAGCGGACATTCTGCAGTTAACTACTTCCCGACCGCCGTATAGACAAATGGCGGCCGGGAAGTAGACGCCGCAAGGACCGCCGTATTGACAAAATGCGGCGGTCCTTGTTTGGGCATGGGCGGAGCGATCGCGTCATCCGTGACGCGATCCTCCGCCTCCGCCTGTCGCCGCTCACTCGCCGCAACATCCCTCCGGCCATACGGAAGCGCCGGCGGGATGTTAACCCGACGATCGCCGCATACAAAGTGTATAATGCACTTTGTAATGTTTACAAAGTGTATTATACAGGCTGCCTCCTGCCCTGGTGGTCCCAGTGTCCGAGGGACCACCAGGGCAGGTTGCAGCCACCCTAGTCTGCACCAAGCACACTGATTTTCTCCCCCCCCCCCCCCATCCCAGATCGCCCACAGCACCCATCAGACCCCCCCTGCCCACCCCCCAGACCCCTGTTTGCACCCATTAATCACTCCCTGTCACTATCTGTCAACGCTATTTTTTTTTATACCCCCCCCCTGCCCCCTCCTGATCACCCCCCCACCCCTCAGATTCTCCCCAGACCCCCCCCCCCCCCCCATGTACTGTATGCATCTATCCCCCCTGATCACCTGTCAATCACCCATCAATCACCCCCTGTCACTGCCACCCATCAATCAGCCCCTAACCTGCCCCTTGCGGGCAATCTGATCACCCCCCCACACCAATAGATCGCCCGCAGATCCGACATCAGATCACCTCCCAAATCCATTGTTTACATCTATTCTCTCCTCTAAACACCCACTAATTACCCATCAATCACCCATCAATCACCCCCTATCACCACCTGTCACTTTTACCTATCAGATCAGACCCTAATCTGCCCCTTGCGGGCACCCAATCACCCGCCCACACGCTCAGATTGCCCTCAGACCCCCCCTTATCAATTCACCAGTGCATTCATTACATCTGTTCTTCCCTGTAATAACCCACTGATCACCTGTCAATCACCTGCCAATCACCTATCACCCATCAATCACCCCCTGTCACCCCCTGTCACTGCCACCCATAAATCAGCCCCTAACCTGCCCCTTGCGGGCAATCTGATCACCCACCCACACCATTAGATCGCCCGCAAACCCGCCGTCAGATTACCTCCCAAATGTATTGTTTACATCTGTTATCTTCTCTACACCCACTAATTACCCATCAATCACCCATCAATCACCCACTATCACTGTTACCTATCAGATCAGACCCTAATCTGCCCCTTGCGGGCACCCAATCACCCGCCTACACGCTCAGATTACCCTCAGACCCCCCCTTATCAATTCGCCAGGGCATTATTTACATCTATCCTTCCCTGTAATAACCCACTGATCACCTGTCAATCTCCTGCCAATCACCTATCACCCATCAATCACCCCCTGTCACCCCCTGTCACTGCCACCCAACAATCAGCCCCTAACCTGCCCCTTGCGGGCAATCTGATTACCCACCCACACCAATAGATCGCCCGCAGATCCGACATCAGATCACCTCCCAAGTGCAGTGTTTACATCTCTTCTCTCCTCTAAACACCCACTAATCACCCATCAATCACCCCCTATCACCACCTGTCACTGTTACCCATCAGATCAGACCCTAATCTGCCCCTTGCGGGCACCCAATCACCCGCCTACACGCTCAGATTGCCCTCAGACCCCCCCTTATCAATTCGCCAGTGCAATATTTACATCTGTTCCCCCCTGTAATAACCCACTGATTACCTGTCAATCACCTATCAATCACCCATCAATCACCCCCTGTCACTGCCACCCATCAATCACCCCCTGTCACTGCCACCCATCAATCAGCCCCTAACCTGCCCCTTGCAGGCAATCTGATCACCCACCCACACCAATAGATCGCCCGCAGATCCGACGTCCGATCACCTCCCAAGTGAAGTGTTTACATCTGTTCTCTACCCTAAACACCCACTAATTACCCATCAATCACCCCCTGTCACTGCTACCTATCAGATTAGACCCCTATCTGCCCCTAGGGCACTCAATCACCCGCCCACACCCCAGAATGCCCTCAGACCCCAGCCCTGATCACCTCGCCAGTGCATTGCTTGCATCTATTCCCCCCTCTAATCACACCTTGAGACACCCATCAATCACCTCCTGTCACCCCCTAGCACACCTACCCATCAGATCAGGCCCTAATTTGCCCCGTGTGGGCTCCTGATCACTCGGCCAAACCCTCAGATCCCCCTCAGACCCCCTTCCGATCACCTCCCCAGTGCATTGATTGCATCTATTTTCCCCTCTAAGCACCCCCTGAGACACCCATCAATCACCTCCTGTCACCCCCCTAGCACTCCTATCCATCAGATCAGGCCCAATACAACCTGTCATCTAAAAGGCCACCCTGCTTATGACCGGTTCCACAAAATTCGCCCCCTCATAGACAACCTGTCATCAAAATTTGCAGATGCTTATACCCCTGAACAGTCATTTTGAGACATTTTCCACAAAGTGTCACTTTCCGCTAACTTTTGACAAAAAATAGAATCTTCTATGAACTCGTCATACACCTAACAGAATACCTTGGGGTGTCTTCTTTCTAAAATGGGGTCACTTGTGGGGTTCCTATACTGCCCTGGCATTTTAGGGGCCCTAAACCGCGAGGAGTAGTCTAGAAAACAAATGCCTCAAAATGACCTGTGAATAGGACGTTGGGCCCCTTAGCGCACCTAGGCTGCAAAAAAGTGTCACACATGTGGTATCGCCGTACTCAGAAGAAGTAGTATAATGTGTTTTGGGGTGTATTTTTACACATACCCATGCTGGGTGGGAGAAATCTCTCTGTAAATGGACAATTGTGTGTAAAAAAAAATCTAAAGATTGTCATTTACAGAGATATTTCTTCCACCCAGCATGGGTATGTGTAAAAATACACCCCAAAACACATTATACTACTTCTCCTGAGTACGGCGGTACCACATGTGTGGCACTTTTTTACACCCTAAGTGCGCTAAGGGGCCCAAAGTCCAATGAGTACCTTTAGGATTTCACAGGTCATTTTGCGACATTTGCTTTCAAGACTACTCCTCACGGTTTAGGGCCCCTAAAATGCCAGGGCAGTATAGGAACCCCACAAATGACCCCATTTTAGAAAGAAGACACCCCAAGGTATTCTGTTAGGACTATGGTGAGTTCATAGAAGATTTTATTTTTTGTCACAAGTTAGCGGAAAATGACACTTTGTGGAAAAAAAACAATACAAATAAATTTCCGCTAACTTTTGACAAAAAATAAAATCTTCTATGAACTCGTCATACACCTAACATAATACCTTGGGGTGTCTTCTTTCTAAAATGGGGTCACTTGTGGGGTTCCTATACTGCCCTGGCATTTTAGGGGCCCTCAACCGCGAGGAGTAGTCTAGAAAACAAATGCCTCAAAATGACCTGTGAATAGGACGTTGGGCCCCTTAGCGCACCTAGGCTGCAAAAAAGTGTCACATGTGGTATCGCCGTACTCAGGAGAAGTAGTATAATGTGTTTTGGGGTGTATTTTTACACATACCCATGCTGAGTGGGAGAAATCTCTCTGTAAATGGACAATTGTGTGTAAAAAACATTAACAAATTGTCATTTACAGAGATATTTGATTTCTCCCACCCAGCATGGGTATGTGTAAAAATACACCCCAAAACACATTATACTACTTCTCCTGAGTACGGCAATACCACGTGTGGCACTTTTTTGCAGCCTAACTGCGCTAAGGGGTCCAAAGTCCAATGAGCACCTTTAGGCTTTACAGGGGTGCTTACAATTTAGCACCCCCCAAAATGTCAGGACAGTAAACACACCCCACAAATGACCCCATTTTAGAAAGTAGACCCTTCAAGGTATTCAGAGAGGGGCATGGTGAGTCCGTGGCAGATTTCTTTTTTTTTTGTCGCAAGTTAGAAGAAATGGAAACTTTTTTTTTTTTTTTTGTCACAAAGTGTCATTTTCCGCTTACTTGTGACAAAAAATAATATCTTCTATGAACTCACTATGCCTCTCAGTGAATACTTTGGGATGTCTTCTTTCCAAAATGGGTTCATTTGGGGGGTATTTATACTATCCTGGAATTCTAGCCCCTCATGAAACATGACAGGGGGTCAGAAAAGTCATAGATGCTTGAAAATGGGAAAATTCACTTTTTGCACCATAGTTTGTAAACACTATAACTTTTACCCAAACCAATAAATATACACTGAATGGGGTTTTTTTTTATCCAAAACATGTTTGTCCACATTTTTCGCGCTGCATGTATACAGAAATTTTACTTTATTTGAAAAATGTCAGCACAGAAAGTTAAAAAAATCATTTTTTGCCAAAATTCATGTCTTTTTTGATGAATATAATAAAAAGTAAAAATCGCAGGAGCAATCAAATAGCACCAAAAGAAAGCTTTATTAGTGACAAGAAAAGGAGCCAAAATTCATTTAGGTGGTAGGTTGTATGAGCGAGCAATAAACCGTGAAAGCTGCAGTGGTCTGAATGGAAAAAAAGTGGCCGGTCCTTAAGGGGTAGAAAGCCCTAGGTCCTCAAGTGGTTAAAGCACATTGTGTTCGTTTCATTTGAAATCCAGCGTGGTTGTGTATAGAGCCAAAAATGTTAGAATTGTGCCGATGTCCCAATATTTATGGGCCTGACTGCACAAAAATGCACACCGAGTTGAAATCTAGATAATAAATAATTGTAAGAAAAGTGAGTGGACCTCAAGATTTTCTCAGTAGTTCAGTGAAAGACCAATAGGAGAAATAGAGAGGGGGAAAAAGCAAGTCCATGGTTTATTTTTTTCAATTAAATTCACAGTTTAAACTATAAAACAAAAAACAGGTATGTGCCAAAGCAGCTTCATCCACCAGGCAACCTAGGCAGACGCCTGGAGCCTAGTGGATGTCAAGAGGCACACCTAACACCTTCTTTGACCTCTCTCCACTTCAGCTAACCAAAATAACCACCAGGAGACCCCACATCTGCTACATTGCCTAGGGCCCCATTACATATTAATCCATCCCCGGTATGCACTTCTGGTAAACTATAATTTGAAGCAGTGAATATACGAGTGGTCACCCGGGGACCTGGCGCTTTGTAATACAAAACGCTTACCCAACACCTGCCTTGTGAGTGTAAACTTTAATTTATATTTTTTAATGATATAAACAGTTTTAAGCTATGAAGGCTTGTTTTAGTTTATGACAGTGCCTGATGGAAACAGTGTATTAGCAAATAAGAGGAGTACCATCCCCCATAAGCTAATAAACACTGGTGGAGGCACCCTTGATGATATAAACTCGTTGCAATTGTTAGTTAGAAGTATAACCCCTTACCTTCTCAGAAGAACAAACCATAGGTAATGAAGAAGATACATTTATGAAGATACATTTATTGCTGTACATAAAACAACGAGTTTCATGGGTCTCAGCCCGCTTCCTATTGGTTTTTCTCTTTTCTTTTTTCTGCATATGTTGTGTCGTGTGTGTGTATCCAACAAGTGTGTGAATCCAAAAAGTGGGGATAAGTACATTATCTATACTGTTGGACTATTAAGTTTACACCAGAATTGTTTGTTTGAGCCCTAAGGTGCGAACACACGTCCTACTTTACGCCCGATTGTCGTGTAAACGACTTGAAGTGCAAACAACAAGTCGTTCAAACGTCATGTACACACTGACCAACAAAGCGGCTGATATGCTAATTTACATGCTGTTTAACCAACTCGATAATGGAAAATGGACTGGATAGAACACGGGACTGGATTAAAACAACTGATCAAACGACTGTATGTTTGAGCGTCTAATAGTTAGACTAATGATTACAAGTCATTTGTATACACATAAGGACTAACAATTGTTTGGTTCAACGGATCCGTTAAGCGGATCAGTCAAACTGGCTGTTAACTGCGCGTACACACGTCCAACTTTTCGTTCAAACAACAAGTCGGATGACAAGTTGGTTGAAACAGTTGGACATGTGTACGTACCTTAAAGGCCTTGAGCACGGTTCTTCTATTCCTCTTTAAATTCCCAATTTGCATATTATTCCAGCGGCCTATCTCTGGAACCTCCCAACACGTCGGCGTGTAGCAGCGTCCGCTGCAGGTAAACTCTCCTGACTTATGTTTCATCATATTCTCAGATCAGAATAACCAAGTTTGTGACAGGTGTAGCTGTGTTACAACTAAGCCCTCCAGCCAATCTGTTGGATCACGGAAGAAATATGTTACTGTGAGGGAAAAAAAGGAATTCAAGAATCTTGTTTAAGCACAACATAAAGGGGCTTCTGTTTCATTTCATAAGTAAAGAATTAGCTCCAAACATAATGAGCATATTTTACTATTTTATGACCTGTGGTCATTCAACACATTCTGAGTACATCTGCTCATTCGCTTGCTTTTGCTCTTTACGCTCTACAGCTGTATAAGAGCCATACATTAAAGCCTCATACACACACCTGACTTAACCACCTTAGCGGTATGGACGAGCTCAGCTCGTCCATTACCGCCAGAGGGTGCCGCTCAGGCCCTGTTGGGCCGATTTTGATGAAATAAAGAGCAGCACACGCAGCCGGCACTTTGCCAGCCGCGTGTGCTGCCCGATCGCCGCCGCTCTGCGGCGATCCGCCGCGAGCAGCGGCGAAAGAGGGTCCCCCCAGCCGCCTGAGCCCTGCGCAGCCGGAACAAATAGTTCCGGCCAGCGCTAAGGGCTGGATCGGAGGCGGCTGACGTCAGGACGTCGGCTGACGTCCATGACGTCACTCCGCTCGTCGCCATGGCGACAGGAGAAGCCAAACACGGAAGGCTGCTCATTGCGGCCTTCCGTGTTACTTTTGGCCGCCGGAGGCGATCAGAAGAACGCCTCCGGAGCGCCATCTAGTGGGCTTTCATGCAGCCAACTTTCAGTTGGCTGCATGAAATAGTTTTTTTTTTATTTAAAAAAAACCCTCATGCAGCTGCCCTGGCGATCTTAATAGAACGCCAGGGTGGTTAAAGGAGTCATCAGGCAATCTCACAAATTTAAAACACACATGCCTGTGTGTAACTAACCTTTTTTGTGGCCGGATCGCGCCCTGCATTCCCCTTCCAAATGTAGCATTTTCCTTCGGTAAGCCCCGGTCGGGGACCCGACCTCGGGGTCGGGCTCCCCAGCGACCCGGAACTACTGTGGCAACGCAGGTGCAATATTCTGCAGGGAGCTGGCGCAGTGATTTCTAAAGCGTGCAGCCGTACGTTCACGTACGGCTGCGCACGCGTACTGGAACTGCCGGTGGAGGATTTGAGCTTGCTATGTCACTCGAAAGCCAAACCCTCCGATCCTGCCACAGCCAGTCAGGCACGCCCACTCCTCCCAGCCCACTCTGACAGCCGCCGCCTTGCCTCTATGCGCGCTCCCAGCACAGATCATCCGTGCATGAGAGGCGCAGGCAAGCGGAGGCTGGCTGAGAGTTTTTTCATAGAAAATTTCATTAGTTATTTTCACTAACTGTCCCTCAAAGGAGCTCACAATCTAATCCCTACCATTGCCTTAGGTCTATATTATGTAGTGTAAGTACTGTAGTCTAGGGCCAATTTAGGGGGAGCCAATTAACTTATCCGTATGGTTTTTGGAATGTGGGAGGAAACCGGAGTGCCCCGGAGAAAACCCACGCAGACACGGAGAGAACATACAAACTCTTTGCAGATAGTGCCCTGGCTGGGATTCGAACCAGGGACCCAGCGCTGCAAGGCGAGAGAGCTAACCACTACGCCACCGTGCTGCCCAAATAAAATTACTATAATAATGGTGGCAGAAGCGGAGGGTTTGGCTTGCGAGTGACGAAGGCAAGCTCAAACCCTCCTCCTGCGCTCTACTACGCGTGCGCAGCCGTACCGAACTGTACGGAAGCACGCAATGCAAAGTAACTTCCCCCTGCATTCCATGCACAGGAACAGGGATGTTTCATATTGCTCTTCATTATCTACTTCCGGGGCACGAAATACAAATGGCCCGGAGGGGGGGGAAACATGCGACCCAACTGAGAATGGCCTACTTAACAGCGGCAGGTAGGCCATTTATAATGTAAAAACTTTGCCTGATAACTCCTTTAAGTCGGCTGAGTTGGCTGATAATGGCCGCCTCAGCCGACAATCAGGCATGTGTGCGGCAGCTGGCGACCCGACCCGATCCAGGGAGCTAACCACCGGGCGGATCTACTCAACCCCAGGGATTTCGATCCCACCACAGATTCCATTGTTTGCACCGGTCCCCCGCCCGCTGCATATCACATGTACTGGTCATCATCCCTCACCTCCCTGCTGAGCAACACAGTGTGTTTGTTTACTGTATTTATAAAGTGCCAATATATTATGCAGTGCTGGGCATTGGTTAAGGTTACAGTAATAGTATTTAGGGGTTACATACAGCAATAAGAAAATACAGGAATACATGCAAACCAGATCACGCAGCACGGTATGAGTACAAGGTAATGCTTAGTCAGTCACTGGATGGGAGCATGGAGATTAGGCAAGTTGAGTTCACGGTAATGGAGGTGCATGAACAAGTAGGAGACATAAGGAGGAGGACCCTGCCCAAAGGCTTACAATCTAGAGGGAGAGGTAGGGACACAAAAGGTAGGGGACCAGAGTTCAGCTGTGGGTTTAGAGCACTAGTGAGGGGTGGTAGGCCAGAGTGAAAAGGTGAGTTTTGAGGGCTTTCTTGAATATGTTGAAGGAGGGGTAAACCCTAATGGGGGGGAGGTAGGGAGTTCCATAGTGTTGGAGCAGCTCTTGAGAAGTCCTGGAAGCGTCCATTAGGATTGGGTGATGGGGGGGCAGCTGTCACACATGTATGCTGCCCGGCCCAGCAATGTCACCCAAGGGGATCAGCTCAGGCCTAAGTGAAGGTTGCCTGAGTAATCACTATATAATTAGATTAGTATTATACATAAACAAATAAATAATTACTGGCTGCTGGCTTCAATTTGCACATCGCTGCTACTGTATCCTGGGTAGAGATTTGCAAAAATGTTTCTTTTTTCTTTCTTTTAAAGATTTTTTTTTTTCTAAATCCACTATTTTTTTTTTTACCAACAGTAGATGTTAAAGATACACTGAAGCGGAAAAAAAAAATTATGATATAATGAATTGGTTGTGTAGTACAGATAATGACTAGAACATTGGTAGCAAAGAAAATCTTCTCATATTTTTATATTCAGTTATATAGTGTTTTTTATAAAATTGCATAATTCTCTAATATATGCATTTTACACACTACTCAGCATTCTAAATGATTTTACAGAGCAAGCCAGTGAAGTTTTGAACTGTCCTCTGCAGAGAAAACTAAACATTAGCTTACCTGGTAATTTAATTTTAAGTAACCCTCCAGGACAGGTATACATCGAGATTTGGCCCCTCCCAGGAAACAGGAAACATCCACAAGCCTCTCTATAAATAAAAAACTTTGTCAGGTATCCGGCAGTATTAAATAAAGAAACATTCCAACAGGTCTTAACTACCTGACACCTAACCATTAACATAGTGTCCCACATACATTTATATATAATTCATATCTCTACATTTTAACACTATTTATCATACAGAAAAAAGTTGGGGTGGGTTACCCCACCTGTCCTGGAGGGTTACTTAAAATTAAATTACCAGGTAAGCTAATGTTTAGTTTTTTCCATTAACCCTCCAGGACAGGTATACATCGAGATGATTCTCAAGTAAACACTAACCTTAGGGTGGGCTGACTGCCTCCAAGACTTTTCTTCCAAAGTCTTGGTCTGATGAAGATATCCGATCCAATCTGTAATGCCGCATGAACGTTCCCAAGTTCTTCCACGTTGCTGCCTTAGGGCTGGTTCAGACGGGCGTTTTTGTGGCGTTTAACGCAGCGTTTCAGACGCAGCGTTTTTTGGGATCTACTGCCATCCCATGCAAGTGAATGGGAGCGTTTAGAGCTGGCTTTTGCAGGCTTTCATGAAAGCCTGGCAGTAGATCCCAGCGTTGCGTCTAGTCTCAAAAGCAACATGCTGCTTTCAGAGGCAGTAAACGCGAGGAAACAATAGCAGAGACCAGAACTGCTAGCCTTGAACGCTTTTCAAAAGCTTTCAAAAGCTAGCTTTTAAACGCTGGCGTTTAAACGCTGGCGTTTGAACGCAATGCCAAGCAAAAGCTCAGCAGATGCCCGTGTGAACCAGCCCTTCAGATTTCCAGAGGAGAAGCACCAGCTCTGAAGGCCCAAGTTGTTGCTGTCCCTCTAGTAGAATGAGCTTTTAGATCTTTCGGAGGAGCCGTTTCCATTACTTTATAGGCTTCCATAATACACAATTTGATCCAGTTAGCTATCGTTCTTTTCGAAGCCCTCTGCCCCACTAGTTTTCCCGTGAAATTTACAAAAAGGGCTTCAGTTTTCCTTAAACTCTCTACTCTCTGCAGATAATCTTTAAGTATTTGTCTTACATCCAATAAGTGTCGTTGTTTCTCATTATCATTTGTTGGATTCGGATAAAAAGATGGTAGTATAATTTCCTGTGACCGGTAGAAAATATCACCCACTTTCGGAATAAATTCTGAACTGGTTCTAAGGACTACCCTATCGTTATAAAAAATACAATAGGGCTCCCTACAGGATAAGGCCTCAAGTTCACTCACCCTCCTTGCTGAGGTGATCGCTACTAAAAAAATAGTTTTGAAAGTTAACAAACGTAAATTCATGTTACTGGCACAGTCAAAAGGAGGCTTCGTTAAAGCCTTCAAAACCAAAGATAGATCCCACTTCGGGAATGGTTTAACAGCAATTGGTCTATTCCTCTCTATTGATTTGACAAAACGAGCAATCAAAGGATGGCCAGCCAATTATCTGTCCAAAAAAACAGAAAGTGCTGAAATTTGTACCTTAATCGTACTTAAGGCCAATTTCTTATCAACTCCATTCTGGAGAAATTCTAAAACAGTAGCAACTTCATTAGACCTAAATCCTGACTGTTCCTTCCATAAATTATAAGTTTTCCAATATTTCAAGTATATTGCTCTAGTGTTCTTTTTACGACTCTTGATCAGAGTATCTACTACCTTATCTGAAAGTCCGTAGGTTTTTAGAATACGCTCTTCAGTAACCAGGCTGTTAACTTCCATTTGTTGATGTCTGGAACAACCTGTTTCTGAATCAGAATTAAATTGTCTAGAAAAGGAAGTAGTATCGGCTCCGCCACTTTTAATTTCAGAAGCAGAGGATACCACGACCTTCGTGGCCAGTTTGGAGCAATAAGAATCACCTTTGTTCTGGATATTGCAATCTTTCTCAATACCAACGGTAACAGATTCAGAGGAGGGAATGCAAATGCTAGATTGAAATCCCACGTCTGTGACAAAGCATCCACTGCCGTTGGATTGTCTTTGGCGTTCAGGGAAAAAAAACTGACGACACTTTGTATTTTCCCTGTTGGCAAACAGATCTATGACAGGCGTCCCCCACACAGATGTTATCCACTGATATACTTCGGGGTTCAATTGCCATTCTGCATTCGACAGCTGTTTTCGACTTAGTAGATCTGCTAGTATATTCATGGACCCCTTCAAGTGAATTGCTGTAATTGACAACAGCGTCTGTTCCGCTATGTCCAGTATTTCTAATGCCAGGGTCAATAGCTTGTGTGACCTCGTTCCCCCCTGGCGATTTATATACGCCACAACTGTGGAATTGTCCGTCCTTATCTGAACATGCTTGAATGCTATTAAGTGTTGAGATGCTATCAGAGCCAACTTCACTGCCATCAATTCCCTGTAGTTTGAAGACTGATTTTTCATATGATGTTGCCAAAGACCCTGTGTTTTGAAATTCTGAACATGGGCCCCCCAACCTAATAGGCTTGCATCTGTGGTCAAAACTACCTGTGTTGGAAACTGCCAAGGTCTGCCCTGTGATAGCGAGTGGGGAACAGTCCACCAATCTAGACTTTCCTTTACTGGCACTGGAATCTGTACCAACTGATCCAAAGTCTCGACTGTCTTGCTCCAATTTTTCAAGACCCAACTTTGTAGGATTCGTGAATGCTTCATTGCCCATTGTACTGCTGGTGCCACTGAGTTTAACAGTCCCAGGAGTCTCATTGCATCCCTTATCGAGATGACATCCAATTTTTTGAAATTTTCCACCTGCTGTATTACCTTCGCAAGCTTTTGCTCTGGTAAGAACATCTTCTGTTCTATTGAGTTTATCATAAATCCCAGAAAAAGAATATTCTGAGTGGGCTCTAACTGTGATTTTTCCAAGCTTACAATCCATCCTGCTTGCTGGAGTTCCCTCACCACTATTTCTCTGTGGAGCAATAATGTTTGCTTTGATTCTGCCATCACCAGAAGATCGTCCAAATAGGGAACAATCATAATACCCCTTTTGTGCAGATGTGAGATCAGCTCGGCAATCACCTTGGTGAAAATTCTCGGAGCGAACTTTATGCCAAAGGGGAGGCAACGGAATTGGTAATGAGTCACCATGGAGTTTTCTTTCACTGCGAACCTTAGAAATCTTTGGGATTTCAGTTCGATTGGGACATGCCAATAGGCGTCCTTGAGATCGATACTGAGCATGAAGCAATTGGCTGTCAGCAGATTTCTCAGTGAATAAATTGATTCCATTCTGAATGTCTGATGCTTTATAAAAGGATTGAGTGGCTTGAGATTCAGAATAAGACGATACTTGCCCGACGGTTTTTTCACTAGGAAGATTTTTGAATAAAACCCCTTTCCCTGCTCCAGAACTGGCACCAGAGTGACCACCTCTCTTGCTAACATATCTTGTAGAATGCAAGATATGGCTCTCTGTTCTTCGTTTGACCTTAACTGTTTTGTCACTATGAACTTTGATGGAGGTCTTTGTTGGAATACAATATGGTATCCCAACTCGATCAGATTGAGAATGAATGGACTGGTCGCAAATTTCTGCCACTGCGGAAGGAAGGAGCCCAACCTTCCTCCCACAGCTTCTTCGCTGTCACTGCTGCTTTCTTGTAGTGGAGTCTGAACCGCCAAACAATGCATTTGGCTTGTTCTGCTCGCGCGAGAAGGACCAGGGTTTACGTCTGTTTTGGGGTCTAGTTTTATTCTCTTGTCGGTTCTTTCGAAAAAACTGTTTCCCCTGTCTAAATTGCCTTTTCTTAGGGAATCCCTTCTTTTTATCTGATGTCCTTTCAAGGATTTCATCCAACTGGGGACCAAACAACAGGTCACCTGAGAATGGAATGGTACATAACTTGTTTTTAGAAACATTACTCCCCTCCCAGGTTTTGACCCAGATGTTTCTTCTAGCCACGTTAGACAATGCTGCCGCTCTTGCGGTCAAACGGATAGACTCCGTTGCCGCATCTATAATGAAGTTTATAGCTTTAAACATTACGGTAAATGAATTTAAAATAATTTCTTTACTTGACCCCATTTTAATATGATGCATTACTTGATGCATCCATAAATCTAGTGTACGGCCTACACATGTAGTAGCAGCAGCAGGACGGAAATTTGCGCAGATAGCTGACCAGGTCTTCTTTAAAGCAAACTCAGCTTTTTTATCTGATTGCTCTTTTAGAAAACCTAGATCCTCAAAGGACAACTCATTCTCCTTGTGGACCTGCGAAAAGGCTGCATCCAACTTAGGGCATTTATCCCACTGTTTACAGTCCTCTTCTGCAAAAGGGAACCTTCTTTTAAAGCCTCTTGACAAAAAGACCTTCCTATCGGGGTTCTTCCACTGACTATTAATCAATTGTTTAGTAGATGAATGTACTGGAAAAACCATCGGTTTCTCCCCTTCCATGCCCGCATATAATGCATCATGCGTGGACACTGAAGAAGGAGCGTCATCCTTCAAACCTAAAGAATCGTAAATTGCTTTTAATAATTCGTCTGTCTCATTAGCAGAAAATCTAAATTTAGACATTTTAATCTGATCTTTTCCAGACAAGTCCTCATCAGAGTCACACTCAGAGATATCATCAGAATATTCCTCTGGTTCAGAGTCTGACAAAACAGGACGATTTGTTTTAGCGGATGCTTTCCTATGTCCTGTTACAGGTGGTGTAGATTCTTCCATAGGTCTATCAGCAGCTCCGTCAGCAGGCACTGCTGTTTGATCTATGGGATAGTTAGGCAAAGCAGTAGGTGACTGAGTAATGACTACTGGTTGCTGTACAATTGGCTGTGGCACCGTAGCAGCTGACGATATGGTCCCAGAAGCAGACGGTACTTGTGCAATAACAATAGGTGGAGGGTTAACAGAAGATTGAGCCGACATGGATTCTCTAAATACTTTCATTGACTCTGCCATCTCTTTGCGAACCATTCTAAGGAAATCTTTATAAGCCACAGCCGACTCTTCATTTAAAACACGAGTTGCACACTGCTGACATAATAACTTATTCCACGGCACTGGCAGCTTCACATTACAAGAGGGACAGCGTTTTTTAGGCCTGGCAGTATCTGATGCTTCAGTAGCAGTAGCAGATGGAGCCGAGGATGAAGCTGCAGTGCTCTGTAATACAATAACACAATACAGATATTGTTTTAACTGCCCTGCAGCCAAAGTAATCATAATTCACCACAGTGTGAGGCAACTTCCCACAAGAAGCTATTCACCAAACAATTCCCCATAACACAGCCAGTACAGTGAGCCTTAGAAAAGAAGCCTTCACACAAACAACAGTTTTCCATGTGATACCATAAGATACCTTAGTATCCGGCTTAGGCTCATGTGCCCTGGGATCCTCCTGAGCAGCCTGCTGGCCTCCGCTCGTCCCAGATGCTGGCTGTGCCTCCATGCTGCGTCTGTACGAGTGCCCAGACGCGGGGAACGCTGTGCATTCTTCACTCCGGCGGGCGGAAATGACGACACAGGCGGAAGCGGAAGTAACCCATCCGCCATCTTGGATACTGGCACGCTGCGCCCACTCGGCCTCCGCCTTCCCCGCAGCGTGCTCTCATCATTCCAGCCGGCGGCGCCTGCCAAACCAGAAGCTACCACAGCCATCTCTCTCCCCAGACCCTCCACAGCGGCTTATAGAGAGAGGTAAGCGGCTGGCAGCAGATAACATTGCCTAATGATCCTCACCTGCCCCCGCAGCACCAACAGTCCCTAGCCCCCCAGGCTCTCCAGGACATGCAGCGCAAGTATAGAGAGACCTGTCCCTGGAACAGGAAACATCCATACTGCCGGATACCTGACAAAGTTTTTTATTTATAGAGAGGCTTGTGGATGTTTCCTGTTTCCTGGGAGGGGCCAAATCTCGATGGATACCTGTCCTGGAGGGTTAATGGAAAAAAATAAAATACAGTGACAGACACTTGAGATAATAAGCTTCAGAACACAGAGCTCTCTGCAACTTTGAAAGTCGTGGAGCTCAGTGGCTCTTTTGCATAGATAACTGGAGTTTCTTAACTCTTCCTGTACTGGAAACATTAGACTTATGTCTCTGCTCCCAATGTTTTATTTCTTAGCTGTACTACACATACAAATCATGATATCATAAGTTTCTTTTCACTTCAGATTCCAAGGAGACAGGGTTGCCAAGCGTCCGTCAAAAGACTGACTGTCCGTACAGAAGCTTTTTAAAAAGAGCTGTCCGTACTGCCCGTATTTCCTGGGCAGTCGTCCGTCCAAAAGTGCATATATTATTCCAACTTATTCTGCGCATGCGCCTTGTGCTATGCGCGCTCTTTTCCCCCCTCCCTCAGTCTCCCCTCAGTCGCCGCTCTCCTCCCCGGGTGTCCCCTCCAATCAGCTAACCTCTTTTTGGCACCGGCGCCACTCGCTGCCCAATATGAGATGCAGGGAGGGAGCCGGCCCAGCCCACTCAGTCTGAGCACAACAGCGAGACGAGGAGGAGAGGACGCCGGCGAGGAGAGAGGAGTACGTCACACGGGCGGCAGCACTGCAGCCAGAGTCAGGTCGGAGCTGAGGTCGCAGACTCGCAGCAGCGGCAGCACATGAGCACAGACAGCACTCACACTCAGGCACGCCACACACACAGCCGCTGAGCCACGCAGCAGAGAAGAGCCGAGGAGCAGCCAGGGCAGGAGCAGATCAGCAGCAGCTGACAGCCGACCGAGCACAGGAGCCTGGAGCAGAGGAGCCAGTCCAGCACACTACTGTGAGTCTCTGTGAGGGAGAGAGAGGCACCCTGGCTTGGAGTGGGGGCTGGGAGTCTGTGGGACAGAGACTGACTGGTTCGGGACAGGGGGAGAGCGACTTAGTGGGAGGCAGACAAACAACAGCCGACCAAGCAGTCTACAGCAGCAGCCCGCCCCCCACCCACTGCCCAGCAAGCTGCCAGGAGTGACCAGGCCAAGGAGAAAAACCAGTTTACCCAGCAGCCAGCACACTAACTGAGTCTCTCTCTGTGAGGGAGAGAGGGGCACCCCTGGGGGCTGGGAGTCTGTGGGACTGGTTGGGGCCTGGTCCCTTTGCCGGCACGTGAGGTAGCTCTGCATGAAGCCCCATACTGCCCTGGGCTTCTCTGTCCTTATTCCCTCCCGCCCTCCAATCAGCAGTGCTCTTTCTGCTGCTTCTGCCTCGCTCCAGCCAATGAGAGAGAGCAAGAGTAGAAGCAGCCAGCAGAAGCTGTACTGTAGGGGACAGAGAGAGCAAGCACCGAGCAGCCAGCGTGTTCATCACTGTCTTCCTCTCCCCCTGTCCCCAGAATATAATGGCAGCCAGATCCAGGTATGAAGTTGTGAGGGCAGTGTGTGTGACATCTGGGCTGGGGATATACAGTAGTGTGTTCTCCCCCTGCCAGCCACTCTCTGTCCAGTTACAGGGCCAGTCCTTCTGCCAGACTGGTTCTTTCTTTATGTCTCACTCTGCAACCCTCTGCATATTTCCCCCAGCCAGTCTGGCAGAAGGACTGGCCTTGTAACTGGACAGAGAGTGGCTGGCAGGAGGAGAACACACTACTGTATATCCCCAACCCAGATGTCACACACACTCTGCTTCTTACATAAACTAATTGTTGACCAGAAAGCAGTTTTGAAACTAGTTTGCCATACACTGTACACACTACAGTCAGATTGTATAGTACAATCTTAGCAACATACTTTATATGTGATAGGACCTACAGATTGAATTTACTTTGATATGGCCTTTGTACAACATAGATGTAGTAAGATAGAATAGGGATATGGAGGCTGCCATATTTGTAAATGCTTTGCCATGATCTGTATTTTCTGGGGAAAGCTGCCACATTACGTGTCTTGCTGCCTGCTGTCCCTGGGCCTCAGTAAGCCAGCACCTATTCAGTAGGAGACCTTAGGCAAGTCTCCCTAACACTGCTACTGCCTATAGAGCGCGTCCTAGTGGCTGCAGCTCTGGTGCTTTGAGTCCGCCAGGAGAAAAGTGCGATATAAATGTTATTTGTCTTGTCTTAGTTTGTGGGTGGGGGAAAAATGTCCCGTGTTTGGGAGAAAACCTGGGCCCACTGTCTTTGCGTTACACTGTTACCTTACAGTCAGGCCCTTTTTTTGTCGCAGCACGCTTCGTGCACTGCACTCCTATTCTGCACCAGCCCCCCAATCAAATTTAAGAACCCAATGTAGCCCTCAAGTCAAAAAGTTTACCCACTCCTGGATTAGACTGTGAGCTCCTCTGAGGACAGTCAGTGATACAGGGGCGTAGCAATAGGGGGTGCAGAGGTAGAGACCGCATCCGGGCCAGAGGTGCCCCTAGAGGCCCTCCCTCAACTACAGTATTCGCTCTCTATTGCTCCTGTGCTCATAATAATCACTTCTATAGATACTATGAATAGTGGTAATCATTAACAAACTGTTCCCCATCCCCTTTTTGCACCACAGACACTGTAGTTGCCATTGGCAGGTTTTGGTGCGCCGTATCAATTGTTATGTATAGAGTGCTTGGGGGGCCCTATTGTAAAACTTGCAACAGGGTCCACAGCTCCTTAGCTACGCCACTGCAGTGACAGGACCATGTACTCTGTAAAGTGCTGCAGAATATGTCAGTGCTATATACAGGACTGTAGAGTTGGTACAAAAATCATCCAACTCTGACGCCTTAGTTTATGAAACTGCTAACTCCAGGTACCCAAAAATTGCTCTGACTGACTCCACAACCCTGGCTAAATAAATACAAAAAATAATAATGCCCAGAGCTTAGCGCCACCCACAGCTACTTAAAAGTGTGCTTTTGACTCCCCCCCAACTCCGCCCCCTGTCCGTCCAAAATTTTGAGTGTCCTGCTTTTTTGGGCCTTTTGTCCGTCAAAAATTAGAAATTGGGTTGGCAACCCTGCAAGGGGAGCTTCATTCATTGCAGCCCCCCTTTTTTTGTCCATATAGCATTAAATGCTCATTGTCAGGCAGCAGAGCAAGCAGTCCAGAACAGAGATCCCCGAGACCTCCCACTGGTCCATTCATCCGGCACAACCGGACTCCTTGGCAGCAAATTCAGATAAAGCATTGATGGGAAATTACATTTTTAAAAATTTCTGCATTAGCTTATTTGAATTTGCCTTCCCAAGAAATGCCGATGCCAGGGTTTGGGGCTGATGTTCACTGCAGAGGCAACAGGGGAGTATGGCAGGGTAGTAATCTACAAGCAAGAGACACAATGGCCTCAATTCTGGTAGCTATGTGTGGTAAAAAAAAAAAATTGTAGTTTAACTTATTCTGTGTTTTTCCCTTTTTTGGCAATTCTGAAAGATTTTTCTTCATCTCCGAACATGCAGTAAAACGTGTGGCATTTCAGCGGTAAGCGTGCGGTAAATAATTATAATAGTCTTTGGGAGGGTTTTTTTGTATGCTTGTTTGTATGTATTGCTTGTATGCGAAATGCACAAAAATTGACAGGCAGGTCTTTTGGTGCCCATACATGGTACAATAAGAACATTTGATTTTCCCATTTATTCAAACCAAAATGATCGAATCGAATAAAGCTCGAAAATAATATTTTTTTCAATCAAGAAAACCAAACGATTATCCTGTTTTTTCCGATTAAAATCCAATTGTATAGGTTAGAAAAATCTTTATATTCCATGTAACATAATCGAACGAAAAGAGCTGAGTGGGAAAAAAAAAAAAATGAAAAAAATGTTGCCATGTATGGGCACCATAAAACTGATTGGCAAATTATGTGCCAACATGCCCCCTATTTTTCATAAGAATTCCAATTTTTGGTAAAATATCGCAAAATACCACACATTTTACCACAGGCATTAAATTCTAAATAAAACTACCAGAATAGCAAACTGCTTTTACCGCATGCGTTAAAATTTTGCATATGCGGTAAACTGGAAAGTAAGCTTACCAAAATTGAGGCCATTGTAGAAGAACAGATGAAAAGAAAAGATTAAAAATATATATATATATATATATATATCTTTTATATTTTAATTACACAGTATTAACCACTTCACCACTGAGGGGTTTTACCCCCTGAGCACCAGAGCAATTTTCACCTTTCAGCACTCCTTCCATTCATTTGTCTATAACTTTATCATTACTTATCACAATGAAATGAACTATATCTTGTTCTTTTCGCCACCAATTAGGCTTTCTTTAGGTGGGACATTATGCCAAGAATTATTTTATTCTAAATGTGTTTTAATGGGAAAATAGGAAAATGTGGTAAAAAAAAAAAAATTTCTTCAGTTTTCGGCCTTTAAAGTTTTTAAATAATGCATGCTACTGTAATTAAAACCCATGAAATGTATTTGCCCATTTATCCCAGTTATAAAACCGTTTAAATTATGTCCCTATCACAATGTTTGGTGCCAGCAGTTTATTTGGAAATAAAGGTGCATTTTTTTCAGTTTTGCGTCCATCCCTAATTACAAGCCCATAGTTTATAAAGTAACAGTGTTATACCCTCTTGACATAAATATTTAAAAAGTTCAGTCCCTAAGGTAATTATTTAGGTATTTCTTTTACTTGTATTTTTTTTTTTTTTTTTAAATTACAAAAAATAAATACATTGGGGAGTGTGGGAGGTAATGGGTTAATTTTTAATGTATAGCTAATGTATTTGTATGTGAAAAATGCTTTAGGGTGTAGTTTTACTATTTGGCCATAGTGAGTTTTTGTTTATGCGACCTGCAAGCGTACAGGAAGTACGCTTGCAGGAAGTTCAGGGAGGCTGGGCAACTTTTTTTTTCACAATGATCACGCTGCTTCTCGTAGAAGCAGCTGATCATTGCGGGGGGCTTAGATCAACAAACAGGAAAGGTTTTTCCCTTCATTGATCTCCGGGCGCGCGGGCGGCGGCGTGCACGAGCGCGGGGGCGCGCGGACAAGCGAGCAGGAGCGCGGACAGCGGCGGGAGCGGCGTCAGGTACGGATTTCTCCGTCGCTTGGTGATAACAGGGTGGAAAAAGGGACAGAGAAATCCGTACGGCTGGGGGTAAAGTGGTTAAAAAAAATAGGTGTGCATTACAGCTCTACATTTTTATTTTATTTATTTACAAGAAAGAAAAAAAAAAAAAAAAAGTACAATATACAGTGTATTTTTCTTTCCTAGAATTTTTTTTTTTTTTAAATATACAGAATTCTAATACCCTGGAAACAATTTAATTCATATAGAATAAAAAAAGCCAATGACACTATCATGACCCCAGTTGTTTCTGAACTGGGTCAACGTGCCCTTGAGTGTCAAACTTACAAGCCCATTTCACTCATTAATTTAGACTTTAATTGGCTCACAATCAATTTCTCTTCCCAAATAATCTAATATTTTCTCTTATTCATATTGACCAGCTGGGTTTTATTTTTAAGGCCAAACAAAATCATTAAATAATCATTATCATAGATTACTTGAGTACTAAAGAACTGCCAGCAATCCTATTTTTATCTTAGATTAAAAAAACAAAACAATTTATAAGGTTGTGTGAAAATGTAAGCATATGTCCATAAATATTTTCACTATTTTGAGATACTTGAACATGCAGCTATTTGAACTTCATTCCATCAGTAAAGACTTAAAGCGCACTCGAACTCTTGCAAAGCACACAATGAAAAAAAGTCCTTGAGGCTCGTACACACACGTCTGACTGAAGCCAACAACGGGTCCGTCGGCACCTCCCGCTGGGCGGGTTTTCAGCAGACAGTACAGCGTGTGTACAGTCTGTCGGCGGACTGATAAGGCTGTTTCTGAACGATCCGCTCCTATTCTACTTAAAGCGGATCCGAGATGAAAAAATAACTATAACAAGTAACTGGTCTATATATCTTATCTAAAGTTGAGATAGTTTACACAGCAAAGCTGGCTACACACATTTCAACAGTTAATGATTAATTATTCCTGTGATACAATGAGAGCGGTGATGTTCTGTTTGTGATCATTACACAGGAAATCTGCAACTGCATCGCCAGCTCTCAGCTCACTCCCTCCTCCTCTTCCCTCCTCCCCTCTGCCTCTAAAATTACTGGCTAGTAGCCTCCTCCTCCTCCTGCACAGACTGAGCTCCCATAAGCCCTTGCTACATGGGTCTTAGTGCCTTGGCGTTTTGGAGAAACTGTGGGCGAGGCTTGTTTAGTTTATAGAGAATTAGAGTATTAAAACAAAAAGAAAAAAGTATTTGGCTTGAGGAATGCCCTATAAACTATATGTAAGGAACACAATTATGCAATGAGTAAAAGTTCATCTGGGATCCACTTTAAGGCTCGTACACACGTCATACTGAAGCCAACGACGGGTCCGTTGGCACCTCCCGCTGGGCGGGTTTTCAGCAGACAGTACAGTGTGTGTACAGTCTGTCGGCGTACTGATAAGGCTGTTTCTGCGGGCGGATCGCTCAGAAACAGCCTTATCAGTCCGCCGACAGACTGTACACACGCTGTACCGTCTGCTGAAAACCCACCAGAAAACAGTACAAACACCAGCCTGCTCCCTCACATATCCCCGTTGATCCAGAGGAAGGCGAAAAACCCTTACAAGGCATGATGTAACAACTCTGTAGTGATGTTATCAGGTCAGAGATCAATAAACCGTGTTCTCTATGATTTTGTAGGAAGGAGAGTGCAGAGACTTATTTTTATGTCATACGGACAGCAAGTGATTAAGGTTCACTTTAACAGTGGTTCCCCTTGTGCACAATGCCCTCCAAATATATATAGAGTCTGCTGGAGTTCTGCCTTAATGTGTAAATTGATTCCAGAATTTAACCTGGGTGACAGGAAGACGATCTCATGACACATGTTGACTTTGATCCAATTAATGCTTTTGGTTTCCTTGGCAGCTGAAGTGATGTGACAGCTACACTCCGTGTTTGCAAGTCTAGTTAAAATGAGATTTTTCAAGGCAGCATCTGGAGACTGTAATATTAGCTGAAGAAATGAAGCACTGGGGAACCTGATACTATAATCTCTAGCGACAAGTAATAATAGGAAATACCATCAAGTGTTAAGGATCGCCTTCAAAGCCCCACTTCAGGCATACTTTTATAAATAGTTCTTTCACAGAACACCATTTTAAATTTATTATGCAAAAAACATTTGTTTGTGCAAAATAAAAAGGAACTACTGTCTCCACCAGCTCAGGGATTTTCTTGGACTAATAAGAGGATGCTAATACTGCATAACTTTGACTATAAGTTGACTTCATGTATAAGTCAGCCCCAATATTTGACCTCAGAAGCTGGAAAAACCCCTCCTGTCCCCAAGTGCAGCAATTATCCACTCCTCTCGCTGCCCCCCCCCCCCCCACACACACACACACCTTAGTAAGCAGTTTGACCAGTTTCTCCCTCTCCCCTTAGTAAGCAGTGCAGCCAGTCTCCCCCCCCCCCCACACACACACACCCCTTAGTAAGCAGTATGGCTGGTTTCTGTTAGCCTCCCCCCCTTTAGTAAACAGTGCAGCCAGTATCTGTAGCCCACATCCCTTAGTAAAAAGTGCGGGCCAGTCTCTGTCCCCAACCACCCCCTTGGCAATCAATACAGTCTACCTCTATCCTTCCTCCTAAGTAAGCAGAGTGGCCAGTATCTGTAAACCCCCCCCCCCCCCTTTAGTTATCAGTACAGACAGTGTCTCACTCCCTTAGTAAGCAGTGGCGTAGAAGGATCTGTGACTTTTGCTGGATTACAAAAGGAGCGATAAAAGTTGGTTGTGGTATCAGTGGGGTTAAGTGGCTGAACGGCCGAGGAGTAACCTGAATTGGTGGCTGGTTTGCCTTCATGAGGATTCGAGCTGCATAGCTTTGTGCCTCTCGCTAAGGGCCAGGCATGCAGCTCTTTAAGGCTCCTGCTGTACTTAATAGCAGCTTTGCGAGGACCCCCAGTGGAGTACAACAGGAGCCTTAAAAAGCCGCATGCCTGGTCCTCGGCAGTCTCTGGCCAGCCACTTAACCCCACTGAGTACTTTTTTTCCCCCCTCTTCTTCTAGTCACACTTATAGCCTTAATAAAAACAATGCAGCCAGTCTCTGCCTCTCCCCGATCTTAGTAAGCAATACCGTCTGCCTCTGTTCTCCCTCATAGGATGCAGTAACCTCTCTGTACCCACCTCCCCCCCCCCCCCCACCTCTCAGTAAGCAGCGTGGCCTACCTCTGTCCCTCCTCCCCAACTTAACAAGCAGTACAGCCAATATCGGTTTTTGATATTGTCCAAAAATGATCTTGACGAGAACTTTTAGAATAAATATCCTTCTGAAGGTGCCTTGATGTCTCCGTGCTTGGAAAACTGAGGAAAAAAAGTCTCCAGCATCTGATCTAAAAGGTAAACTTCTGAGATAACTGTCTGAGCTAGTAGTAACAGAACAACAAGTAAGAGAGGCTGTTTCTGTCAGCCTCGGGGGAAGGTGGGACACGTAAAACTGGATGTAGAGTAGTGATGAATTCTAAATAACATGTTTTCCAGGAAATGTTTGCTAACCACCAGCTTTTCAATCCAAGACTTCCACTGGATTTGCACATTTTTGAAAGTGCTTTCCTGCCTAACGATAACAGCCTCTTCAAAAAGGAACATCCGCCTTCTTGGATCATTTAGATAAGGAAGGATCCATTTTAGGACAGATATCCCAGAATGTTTGGTCCTCTTCTCTGAAAGGGGATCTTTAAAGTGGAGATGAATTACCTAGACTAAAATTTACAGACTACCCAGCAAGCTCATGGTGAACCAGAACTCTTGAGTGTGTGTAAGAGGCTACGAGGACCAGAAAGCACGCTTACTAAAATGTTAAAGAAAATTCAGGTTGGAGTGAACATAAGATGTCTCCCACAATGCATCACTGCTGAATATGCAAATTATCCCTGGTTGTTCCCGTAAGCTAACCACACCTCCAAAACTGCTGGAATGCAATGAAGTGTCAGCTGGTAAATTGTAAAGAGCCACAATAATCCATTATCAGTATGTATGCATTTGGATTATTGTGGCTCCGCACAAGTAACAAGCTAACACATCATTGCATTCCAGCGGTTCTGGAGGTGTGGCTATCTTACAGGGACAACAAAGGATGATTTGCATATTCAGCAGTGATGCATCATGGGAGACATCACAGGCTTACTCCAACCTGAATTATTGCAAATGCCTGGTTTTAAGGCGGCAAATAGTCGTTTTGCTTGACTGCAATGCAAGTATTAAATCCTAGGTACATACAACATTTGCAAGTATTCCCTGCATATAAAAATGTTTACTTTCAGTTCAGAGAGCATTAAAAAAACCAACAAAAAAAAAAAAAAATTTAAAAAAACTCTGCTGCTCCACTTATTGCCAAACATAAGTGTAAACATTGCCAGCTAGAAGCTCTCTGCCTGGTCTCTTCATTCTGCTGCCTCTTCTCTGATGAAGTGACTTAGCCGTTGCTATGACAACGTGTCTATTCAGCAGAGGAGGGGGGAGCAGAGTGAAGAGACCAAGTTAAAAACTTCTAGCCAATAGAGCAATGCAAACTTTTTACCACTCTGCATTGAAAATAAATATTTTTACACACAGGGAATGCTTTCAAATGCTCTTCTATGTGCATAAGAGTAGGAACTGAAATGTCAGTATCTTAAACCAAAAGAGTCTTCTCACGTGAAATTTACCTTTATTATTATTATTAATGTTCCTCCTTCAATTTCACAAGTGTGAAAATAAAAGGATTCACATTCGGTTTCTAAATGTTGGAACATATATTCTAAATGGGGAAGGGACTTCTAATCCTCTACAAGTTCTACATAGTTTCACATGGAAGGCTCTTAGGAAAAAGCTAATTTGAGCACCTTGTACTTTCACCTTCATCAAAGGAGATATCCTCCTCCAGCCGTGAGATTTCACCTTCAAATTACACAGACACGTCCTCTACTTAACTTTTTACTTTAATGGAAGCTGGGAGAGAAACAGAGGCAGACACAGATGGAGTCTCACGCAATGTTTTAATGGACTGAAAGGTAGACGTCATCTCAGATTTCATCCATCCCCAAAAAATCCCTTAACACATTTGGAGAGTCAGCCTAAATTATCTGGCCAGTACATGGCTGAGAGACGCCTGCATGATGAACTAGAGATTGTTACAAAGGCCTAGAGTGAAGTAAGGTCTCCTCTTCTGTAGCCAGGTCCATGAACCTTAGTTTGATAGTTTGACAATGCATTCTTATGCACAGAGTCTTCGGACGCGCCATCATGCTCAAGTTTCACGAAGACATCTAAACAAGGAGGGAGACTTCACTTTACTCCAGGTGGTGATACGATCGCACTAGCCCATGGTTGGTTGCGGAGGTGGAAGAAATTCCCTCAACTGAGCAGATAAGCCTAAACAAGTTTTATATCTTGTACATGCAATACTTAAAGCACATCGTTTTGCACATACAGGGTAATACACCAAGGAGCGCTCTCTTTTCCTTTCATCTTTCTTTGAAGAGAACAGCACCAATAAATTCCCAAGTCTTTTGAGATTCACCACATTAAAGCGCACTGTCGCCAATCAGACGGGCATACTCCAGCACAAATATCCAGGGCTCTGGAGTTGAGGAATCTGAGTTGGAGCAATTTTGTGTACCTGGAGATGGAGTTGGAGGTTTCATAAACTAAGGAGTCGGATGATTTTTGGACAAAATCCACAGCCCTGGCAATAGACTAAGGAGTCGGAGTGGAGGAGTCGAAGTCTGAGCCATTTTGGGTACATGGAGTCTGAGTTGGAGTCAGTGGTTTCATTAACTGAGGATTCGGGATTGGAGTCAGATGATTATTGTACCGACTCCACAGCCCTGCACACACTGTATCTCACATCTCCTCTTATTACATTGTTACAAAGCATGCAGTACATCTTCTAGAAGTTACTTTACTATAAGGAATCTACCTTTTTGAAACAGGCTTATAACATATGTCCGTTTTATCAGGATCATTGCATTGTAAAATAAAACAGGCAAAAAGGCTATGTTAAGTTAATGTGGCCATACATTAATAGACATGCAATAAATCCTCAGCGCTCTTTCAAAATGAACCGTTCGGTCCAAATATAAACCACCTGCAGCCACCCGTGCTCAATATAATAGGTGGAAACCACCAAAACAGCAAACAGAGGATGGATAACTGTCAACTTAGCAAATTTTTGTTTAATATAGCTCTTAGTCAGATAAAAGAAAAGTGTACAACACTTACACTGTGGGCCTCTATGACAAGGACCCAGCAGTATTCAATCGCCTCAAGTGTAACAACAGTATGCAATAAAATCGTAAGTTTCGGTCAGCGAATGCCCAATTTCTTTTCCCTACTGGTTTCAGCGCAACGCTGAGTTGTGCTTCGTCGTGCATGCACAGCCCCAGCCAGGTATGCTCCCAGGGACGGGAGGACGATGTGGGAGCACACCTGGCCGGGACACACATGCGTGACAAAGAGTGACTTGGCCAGGCTTTTGGGATGAATTGCCCAGGGACCGGAGCCACCCGGGGAGACAGCGAGGGATTACTGACCCTAACAGGGCTTAAGGAAGACCCAGGTAAGTATGAAACATGATACGCTTCTTGTCTCAGGTTCCCATTAACTTTATAGATCAAGACTATTAGACCCACTTCTTCTCCCCCAAAGTGGAGGAAAAAAAGTCACTGCGTCTTATAGTCCAAATACAGGGAGTTCCTGACTTGTGAATGCCTGGCAATAGGAACCTCCAACCCGCAGCAATGTCGGGGACTCCCTGTACTGTGCCCATGCAGAGGAGGGCACAGGGGGATAGAGGTGGACACATGGGGAACACAGGAGGATACAAGAGATACATTGGTTTTTGTTTTTTTTATGGTGCCTTGTACACTGCAACTCCTGTCTTCTCTTTAATGGAAAGAGTACAAGGCAGCCACAGGTCGCCAGCACACCTGGCCAAAAACAAAAGATGAAGGAACCTCCTGGGGTTACTTTATTTCAGTAATGGACAGAAAGCTGAATGGCAAAGTAAAAACTCATACACCTGCTAATGAAACTCAGCTGAGGCAGCCAATAACAGCCTCCTGTGCGAAGAATCTACTAGGCCTGAACGATAAATCGATTTCGGATCGAAATCGCGATCACGGAAATGACGATTCCGTGATCGCCATGGCAACGATTTCACCCCCATGTGCAGCCCGTCCAGCAGTCCCCTCTCCCGCTCTGTGCAGCGGCTGTTTGCGGCGGCGTAGTGCCTGTAATCTCCGTGATGGAGGCGGCTCTCACTCTCTCACTCCAACTTCAGTGTGCAGCCAATCAGCGCTCTGCTCGGTAGGCTCCGCCCACAGGCTCCCACACTCTCGCTCTCACGCGCCGCAGCTTACTCCTCCCAGCATCTCTACACATTGGGCGGGCGGCAGACTCCACTGTCAATCGTTTTAGGTTACGAGCGGCAGACTCCGCCCACCCGCAGTCTCTCACACTTCCTCCAGCTCCCTCCTCCCAGCATCTCTACATATTAGCTGGGCGGGCGGCAGACTCCGCCCGCACCACTGTCAATCATTTTAGGTTACGAGTGGCAGACTCCGCCCACCCGCAGTCTCTCACACTCTGTCCCAGCAGCTTCCTCCCAGCACCTCCAGTCCACTTCATAAGCTGGGCAGAATCACTTGTCAGCAAACAATCACTGTTTTAAGTAGTATTTTAAGTAAGTACTAAGTAGTATTTCTCACTTGGTGACTCCCTACTCCCAGCACTTCCATCATTTGCTGGGCTGGCGGCAGACTCCGCCCACACCCTGTCATTAAAGTTCTGTACGCCTCTGACGCTGCACACAGCGTGATAATGATGACTGGCTGCTGTGGTGTGACTGTGTGGTGATCTTTCTGCGTTCTGCAAAGCTGCAGTGGGGGCACTGTTCAATGTGTGCAAAGTAAGGTGCTATATTCCTATCCTAAGCCATAATTGTGGTTGCAAGGCAGGCTAGTCTTGATAATAGCCTGCACTGTCAGAGAGCTAAGGAAGAGCTCTAAGTTGCCAGCTTGCTTCTCACTCAAAGTGATCCTAGTTGTTATCGCAAGCTGTTCCCCTACGTCCAGAGGTGGTAATAGACCAAAGTAACGTAACGGTCTTAGCGCAAAGCCGTGAGCTGAACAATCCTTTGTTACTGTTACGGGCCCGGGACTGTCTTCTTGTGGCTAGCTCCTGCTCCTCCTGTCGTGAAAACTTGTGAAATGTGTGCCATGGCTTCTGCTACAGAACCAGAAGCGGAGTTACATTTACTTTCCAAGAAAAACAGCACGTCAGTCATTTGGAAGTATTTTGGGTTTGAGACCACAGATGTGCAACAGAAACAGGTACTGTGCAGAACCTGTCGCGCTAAAGTTGCAACTAAAACCGGAAACACAACAAACTTATACCGGCACTTGAAAAACCATCACAAGCATTTGCATGAGGAATGCATGAGTAAAAAGTCCGGTGAAAAGTCGAGTGAAAGTGATGCTCAGGCCCACTGTAGTAAACAGTCTACAATTACTGAATCTTTTACTAGTGTGTGACACCGTATGATTCCGGCAGCAAAAGACATCGGGAGATAACAGCAGCCATAACGCACTACATTGCCAGAGACATGGTGCCTGTAAACACAGTCACTAAATCCGGATTTCAAAAACGTATTCGCACGCTGGACAGAAGATATGTGATACCCTCCCGCACCTACTTCAACCAAGTTGCCATCCCACAGCTGTATTCAGAATGTAGAGAAAAAGTGGTAACAGAGCTGAAAAATGTGCAGTATTACGCCACCACTACTGATATGTGGTCAAGCAGAACGACCGAACCATATCTGAGTTTGACTGTGCATTTTGTGAATGACGACTTTGAAATGAAAAGTCGCTGTCTGCAGACCGCATACTTTCCCACTGACCACACTGGAGAGAATATCGCACAGGGTTTGAGAGAGTGTCTGTCAAGTTGGGGTCTGAAAGAAGAGGACCAGACGTGCATCACAACCGACAATGCAGCAAACGTCATCAAAGCGGTGGAACTTAATGACTGGACCAGACTTCAATGTTTCGGACACAGGCTGCATCTTGCAATTGAAAATGCTGTGAAAGATGATGCAAGAGTCAAGCGGGCAACTGGACTTTGCAAACAAATAGTTGGTGTCTTCTCTCATAGCTGGAAAAAGAAGACAGCGTTGAAAAAGGCACAGCAAGAATTTAATGTACCTGAGCACTCACTAGTAACAGAATGTGCAACACGATGGGGTTCAAGGCAAAAAATGATAGAGAGGGTGCTTGAGCAGAAGAAGGCGTTATCACAGGTTCTGTCTGAAGACAAGAAGACACGTCACTTGGTCCCCACTTGGCAGGACATAGATGTCCTTGAATCGATCAACAATGCCATTGGACCTCTGCAGGAATTTACAGATGCTCTTTCTGGTGAAGCATATGTAAGTGTGTCCTACCTGAAGCCAGTTCTCCATCTCCTGAGAACAACAACCCTAACTGAAAATGTTGAGGACACAGATCTTATAGATCCCAGGTTTTTTGTAGGATTTTAATCCAGAAGATACCTTTTGCTGATTCTCTGTAGTATCTATGTATCTCCAAAATGAGGCCTAAAGGACTGGATCTGTATGTAATATATTATGTGTCCGCACCCCTTACACTATCCTGTAATCCCTATATTGCACAGAGCGAGTTCTGATTGTACAGTGTCCCCTTCACTCCGTACCTCGCCTTCAGTGTACGCGTTGCCAAGGCAACAATGTTTACTAAACCTTCGTACGCATATGGGTGTGGGGATGGGTGATGCCTTGTCCACTCCCCCTCCGGCGTTTTTGCCTGCTGTGTGAGGGAGATGTGGTTGTTAGATGGCAGCTCATTGGCTGTGTCTTTCTAATACCATCCCCTGTAATGAGTCTGGCCACGCCCCCCTTTCTCCGACATCGCTATTTGCGATGCGGAGTTTTCACGGAAGGTGAACGGCACCTGATTGGCTGATGAGCCTGGACGGCAATGCATGTATGACACGCTTGCCCACGCCCCTCCGTGTTACCTAATCCACCAATGGCAGAGCTGGAAATACGAAGTGAGAGTTTTATACCCTTTCGGACCTGACGCTTCACTTTTACAAGCTAGCAACGGATGGGATTTAATACATAAGAGGGTGTCACCAAAAGCGGATGGTAAACAGGTACTTTTTCAACCCTTTTCAAACACTATTGCCTCAAATGGATTAACTT
The DNA here is from genome assembly GCF_040937935.1 of Hyperolius riggenbachi. Classification (NCBI taxonomy): domain Eukaryota; kingdom Metazoa; phylum Chordata; class Amphibia; order Anura; family Hyperoliidae; genus Hyperolius; species Hyperolius riggenbachi. The sequence continues at coordinate 483,123,410 of NC_090648.1, read as the reverse complement.
TGGATTGGCTGGGGTTTTTGATGGATCTTGATAAGAACCAATCCAGGTCAGCGATACTTTTTTGGAGGGGGTGGGGACCGTATCCGCCCTACCCAGAATCCTATGGGAGGTTTAGTATACTATAAAAGGGCAGTGTGAACGGCAGGTTTCTTAGCCGATTCTTTGTTACTTTGCTAAATTTGTACTAACTATGTGATGTATATAATGTAATTTAGTTTTAGCACTATGGCACTCTAGCACTAAGCACTGATCACTCCTGACGAAATTTCCCATAGAGGAAATGAAACATGTCGAGTTGTGTGTGGGGTTTATAGATTACTAGTGGGGAAGTGGAGGGTGGTCTGCTGTGGACCGTGATTGATATCTCCCACCCATTTATCACATCTATGTCGTTTTAGCAAATTTAGATCCCTTTTAGAACCACCTCATTAAAAGTTAAGTTATAAATTTAGTCCTCTCTTCGCAGGGTTTATATGTGTCATATATATTGAATCAGGTGTGTTTGTTCATGACACAGATCTTACTAAGGAAGTAAAGTCCAAAGCTCTTGCCTACATTGAAGATAAATACAGCGACCCAGCCACACAGGAGCTACTGGACATAACTTCATTCCTTGATCTGAGATTCAAGACTGACTATATAAGTGCAGAGAATGTTCCAGACGTCAAAGAAAAGGTGCAGATGCAAATGGAGCAGGTGGCACGAAATGAGAAGAGGGCCTGTCTTAGCACCACAGATGCCATGCCCCAGGGTGCAGCAGAGACAGCTCTATCAACCACCGGGAAGAGAAAGCGGTCACTGGGCAGCTTCTTCAAGAGCAAGGCTGTGCCTCCTCCATTCACTGTGCAGTTGGAGGATGCTCTTAAAGCTGAACTGGACAACTACCTGATTGGTCCAACTATTGATGGAGAGCAAGATCCACTGGCCTGGTGGAAAGTGCACAGAGTTAACTTTCCATGGCTGAGCAAAGTTGCTTGTAAATTTCTGTGCATACCAGCCACCAGTTCACCATCAGAGAGATTGTTTAGTGCTAGTGGCAATATTGTCACATGTCAGCGCGCATGTCTAAAACCATCCAAGGTCGACATGCTGGTTTTCTTGACCAAAAATCTGTAAAGAGTGATGTAGAGTTGTCAGGGGAAAAGTTGTGTTATATCTGAGATTTTATTTGTTCTGTATTTCACTCTAACTTAGTGTCAGGCTGTCGACTGACTCGACTGTCAGCCTTTGTTTACATAATATATATTTGTCATTTTTCATGAAACAGAATCTGCATGAGTGCAGTACTGTTGGGCAAGAGAAGACCATTTTTGAATTTTTGGGAAATTTTTGTACATTTTTCTATTTCCTAAATGAATCTGAAGCTCGGGTTCAAAATCAGATACTTATACTTACTTACCCTGAAGAGAGGTAAGATTTAGGATCCTATTGGAGATTTTGCTTGTCTGAAGCCCCCCGTTGAAGAGCGCGGCCCTCCTTCCTGGATCATGTACTGGACAGACGCGCAATAGCCGGCAAGCCCACCCATGTGCAGTAGAACAAAGGCCATGGCTCCGGCTTACTGCAAATGTGCGGGCGGGAAGAGGAGCTGCACGACCCTGATGTGATAAACGACAATGCCTTGTCACTAATCTTCCAGGGGGCCGTGCTTAGCGACGAAGAACAGAGTAGCGAGGGAAGCCTCAATAGGCTTTCCTCGTTTCAGGGTAAGTAGTAGTATGTGATTTTGTACCTGAGCATCAGCTCGGGTACACTTACATAGTTTACATTTTTTGTATGTTATTTAACTGAAAACAAGTAAGGAATTTTTTTGCACTACTGAGGATGAGGATGGCTCTTTTAGTTCTTTATTTGTAACTGTTAAAAACGTTAACAGGAAGAAGCAGCCAACACCAGCATCCATGTATTTATAGGTCTAAGTTTGCTTTATTCAAATCTGTCACATAGATAAACAATGTTTCAGAGCGACTGCTGGCACCAGTTTGTACACTAACTTGATAAAGGAGCAGCAGTGACAGTCGCTCCGAAACGTTGTGTACCTATGTGACAGATCTGAATAATGCAAACTTAGGGCTAATTCACACTGCAAGAGCCTTTTAAGCACTAGTAATTTGAAAAGCTCTTGCTAATGCACTGCCATGGGGGATTTGTACAAAATCACATGGCTCCAGTGTGAACACACACATAGCATTACATTAGCAAGAGCTTTTAAAATCACAAAGCGCTGCCACCTACAAAAGCTCTTGTAGTATGAACCAGCCCTTAGAGTTAAAAATACATGGATGGCATTGGTGGGCACTGCCTAGTGCCCAGGTGCCAGCTGCTTCTTCCAATTGCGATTAGATTGGTGATGCCTAAGCCAGGCACATCGCCATTCATTTGATGGGGTGCACTACTGCACTGGATTTCTACAAGAAGTTACTGCTGTTAAAAACTTTAAAGAATGTTCACGCAAGACACATGCATGTTTCTTATTAATAAATACGTTAATTGAAAGCAATTCTTGCCTTTAATTTTCATAATTGCATTTTAGATTAATAGCTATTTGTATTGGTAAATTCACATAATGCAGTAACATTTACAAACGTGACAGAAAATGACATCATACTAGCAGTTTGATAGTATAATGTTATTTTCTCTCAGTGCATGTTTGCAAATGTTACTGTGCACATTGTTAAATTAGTGATAAAGCTTGATTTGAAGAAAATCGTGAATCGAATCGAAATCGCAATTTCTGACAGAAATCGTGTGATTCAATCTTTTCCTAAAATCGTTCAGGCCTAGAATCTACCCTGTGTAAAAGCGACCCTGGATGCTCCAACACCTCGGCTAGCGATCAACCTTGCAGAACACTTCTGCCAGAGCATTGTTCTCTCTTCTCACACCGCTCGCCACGTGAGTTCTAGGACACGCTTTGCACTGCTCTGTCAGCCCTCTGCCTCCATAGCACAAGAACATGGTGCTAGCCAGACTAGCAACGCTTCTGTACAGCCTTGACCCTGCAATGTCACCCAGGAGATCGGGTCAGGATTCCTGCCAGGTGACTCGCTTTGTACTTGTGTATGAGGCTTAACGTGTACCTTAGATGGGGATAGACCTGAGATGGGGATAGGGGAAAAATGTATACATACCTAGGGGTTCCTCCCGCCCACTCCAGGTTCGTCGCTCCCTCGTTGCCGTCCTCCTGGATCTTCTGAAACTAGCCAAAAATTTCCTCCAGCCAGTGCAGTCTTGCTGCGCACGCTCCACCATTGAACTCCCGTAGCCAGAAGAGTTCTGCCCAAGCACAGTAGTTCAGGCACAGAACACTCCTGACTACAGGAGCGTGTGAGCGGCTGTGTATTGCACAGTGCACCGTGGACCAGAGGACTTTCCGTGGCCAAATTGAGAAGATCCAGGGGGCAGAGGATGGCAGCGAGAGAGCAATCTGCCTGAAAGGGCTGAAGGAAGTCCCAGGTATGTATGACACCTTTATTTCCTTCCATCTCAGGTTCTCTTTAAGCCCTCTAATATTCCAAATTTGCTGCAAGTGCTTCCTGACCCCTCCCATGCCCCCCCCCCCCACACACACACACACAGAAGAGCTGAGTAGTGCGACTGAGTCAGATTACCGGGATTAATTGCATTCGAATGGAGGCTCTCGGTAGGACAGCGAGAAACACATCAGTGCTCATCGGACTGGAGGAAGCCCCGGGTAAGTATAAAATCTTTTTATTCTGCATTCTCTGCATTTTTAGATACACTTTAAATAAAAGATATACAATTAACTGATCACAGTGTATAATGGAATTCTCACACATTTTCTCTTTGGTAAAACACATTTTTTACTTATGCAATTGTGTATAATAACGTAACTTACCAGTCCATCACAGTTGCTTATAGCAACAGAGGCACTTGGAAAATCGGTTATATCTCCCACATAAAGGCAGTTTTTAAGGTGTGGCTCCACCGGGAGCTTGCTGGACTCCTCCTCCCACTCTATTGTAGCACCAGGCGCAATCAGTTTAGAATTCTGTTTTAACCTCAGATGATATTCCGTGCCAAAAATAGTGACATTATAATAAATCTGGCGATCGGTGGTGTCGTTACTGGCATTTTCAGCATCTCTTTGAAAACGAGTCCTGTGCTTTTTTGACACTTCATGAGACAAGAAATTCCCTTCTGAATCTGTGCTTATCGGTGTCACAATGCTGAATTCTTCTATCTTCTGCAGGAGAGAATCTGAAAAGAGAAAACACAGGTGCATTGTTCAAAAAGGAAGACCTCCGGGGGCTCTCGTGAGAGCAAAGACCGTCGTGAAGGCCTCTTGGGGGGGTTGAACTTTTCTGATCACTTGTCTTACCTTATTTCTCTCTTGCATAGCAGCAGTCTCTGTCCCCTTAAAGGAATACTGTAGGGGGTCGGGGGAAAAATGAGTTGAAGTTACCCGGGGCTTCTAATGGTCACCCACAGACATCCTGTGCCAGCGCAGCCACTCCCCCAATGCTCCGGCCCCGCGTCTGGTTCACTTCTGGAATTTCAGAGACTTTAAAGTCTGAAAACCACTGCGCCTGCATTGCCGCGTCCTCGCTCCCACTGATGGCACCAGGAGCGTACTGCACAGGCCATACTGGGATTGTGCTATACACTCCTGGTGACATCAGTGGGAGCGATGGCAACGCAGGCGCAGTGGTTTTCAGACTTTAAAGGCTGAAATTCCAGAAGTGAACCGGAGGCGGGGCCGGAGCATTGGGGAGTGGCTGCCCAGGCACAGGATGTCTGCGAAGGCCCATTAGAAGCCCCGGGTAACTTCAACTCATTTTCCCCCGACACCCTACAGTATTCCTTTAAGAACCAGAGACTGCTGGCACCAAAAAAAGTCTCTTACCGATGTATCGTCACACAGACCCGCCACTCACCCATTGCGACAGACCCCTCCCTCAGCCAGTCAGGAGCTGATTTCATTGGCTCCAGACTCTGATCAATTGAAGCCAATGAGACTGGCTCACCGTGATCACGGGGTCAGGAGCCAATACATTCAGCAGAGACGGCAGAGCTAAGTGCCTGCGGCAACGAGAGAGTGGCATGATTGGCGGTAGCAGCGAGTCCGTGTGAGCATGGCAATTGAAATCTACGCCCTGGCAGGAATAAGCAGCCACAAACAATTACTGCAGTCTGGAAGCAGTCAAGGAGAGCGTATGCATGAGATAAACAAATAAGGGGGTTGATGCACTAAGCTCAGGTAATACTGTTGTGTGCAGGTAGCGCACATTAGATTACCATAACTACCAGTAGTGTGTACAACAAATTACGCTAGTAGCCCATCCTATGGTACACAAGTAGCACCAGCGTTGCTACGGTAAGGTGTATTATTAATGAGCATTACCATTAGTAACGCGCATTACCTTAGCAACATTCACACTACTCGAGTACCATCGGTAGTGCTAATAGCCCAACTTGGGCTACAAGCTGAAAGGAATAGGCTCTTCTTCTGACCACCCATACTGTAGTTACCGTGGTTTACCTGTATCAGGATAGCAGATATATCTGGAGCCAGTCTCAAGGAACACACAGAAACATGTATTGCGTTCAGAAACTGACTAAAGTTTATTCAAGAGGTCACTTCTTATAAGGGTGGTCGTAATGCTCATTGCACATGTGCAGTAGCAGTTTGACCCTCAAGGACAGAACAATGGAAAAGTACCAGAACTTGGTTAAACATTCACAGAGAACAAAATGAAGATGGGGGAAAGTAGTTTAAGTAGAATTAGGACCAGCTTATCTGATTAGCTTTTGCTGAAACTGGTTTTCAAACTAATGTAATCTATGAAAAGACAAACCAAGGACATTTACACCTTCTGTGGCTATAAGCAAATGTAAAAAACGTATATACATAGATGGAGTAGTATGGACAAGATGGATGATATACTGCATACATATCCTACACAAGCTACTGGTAGTAACGGACGGTAATATTACTGCGCACTTCCTGAGCAGAGCAATATTACCGCAGTTTAGAGCATTAAAGAGACTCTGTAACAAAAATTTCAGCCTTATTTCTTCTATCCTATAAAGTTTCTATACCTGTTCTAATGTGGTCTGGCTTACTGCAGCCTTTTCTAGTTGCACTGTCTCTGTAATATGTCTTTGTCAGGCTTTGTCGAGCCAGAGAGGAATGTGCTGCCTCTGCTGTGATAGGGAGAAGTTATGCATGCCCCCTGCAGGCTGTGTGTGTGCGCGCTTTTATTGCAGTTTGAGAGGCTGAGGCGGGGGGGGGGGGGGGGGGGAGAGGAACTACTGCCTGTCACATGCAAACTGTGACTAATCCCAGACTGGAGTACAGATAATGCAAACTTGTAATATACTGTACCATGAGACTATATATATACCGGCGTATAAGACGTCTTTTTAACCCTTAAAAATCTTCTGAAAAGTCGGGAGTCGTCTTATACGCCGGGTGTCAGTTTTTCAGTGCGAGGCGCTGCTGGGTGCCGGGTGCCATGCAGAGTTTTAAATTACCTGATACTGCACTGTGTCCTGAAAAGAAACCTAGATCGCGCTTTCTATTTAAAAAAAAAAACAAACCCTGTAATAGCTTATTCCGATCAGTCGTTCATGCGGGTAGCAGCGCAGCTTCCGGGGTCACCTGACTGGTGACGTGTGCGCTCCACAATACATCCCGGCCATCGCTTCATGCGTGAGGGTCATCAGTGGAGCGCATACGTCACCAGTCAGGTGACGCTGGAAGCCACTCTGCTAACCACGCAAGCGGCTGCTCGTAAGAAGATATTACACTGGGTTGTTTTTTTTAAACAGAGAGTGCGATCTATGTTACCTTTCAGCGTGACACATTGCAGCATCAGATAATTTACAGCTCTGCATGACACCCGGCACCCGCACAGTGAACTGGGTAGTCTTATACGGCGAGTATATGCCAAACTCTTTATTTTAAGTAGAAAAGTTGGGGGGGGGGGTCGTCTTGTACGACGGTATATACGGTATTTATTACACACACACACACACATTGTATTAGTGTGTGTATATAATTTTTTTTATTATTTATATGTATATATCTATATATACACATACATTCCTTCCTGGTTGGCGGCCATGTTTTTTGTTTGTAAACATTAAAAGCCAGGAACGCGGCGGAAATGACAAAGAGGGACGCAGGAGATCACAGTGACTATTGGTATGTTTTTTTATTGTACAAATTGGACAGTACAGATTCTCTTTAACCTCAAGCAAAAATAATTCATGAGATAAACAGATAAGAGGGTTAATTCACTACGAAAATAGCGCGACTAAACTCCCGTTACTCGTGCTATTTAACACTGCGCAACTTAATGCACGTTACGCGCACTATTGGCAGCATAGCATGCATTACTACCTTTAGTCAGAGGAGCGTTTGCTATGCCTAGCATAGCGATCACTTAGCCAATAGCAAGCGCTCCATTCATCCTGCCCTGGACCCCTTTGGGTCCAGTAACTTTAAAGGAAGTGACCCCTACACTTTGATTGACCCAGTAGGCTGCCTGTCATGATATGATAAGGACTTTGAGAGCAGAAAGCTGCCATTTTTTCTAATTGATGTAATATTTATATATACAGGTAGTCTCCGGTTAATGAACGGGATAGGGACTGTAGGTTTGTTCTTAACCTGAATCTGTTCTTAAAGAGAACCCGAGGTGGGGTTCTGACAATGCTATCCGCATACAGAGGCTGGGTCTGCCTACACTGCCCAGCCTCTGTTGCTATCTAGATCCCCCCTAAGCCCCCCCTGCACTCTGCTATCCCCATAAATCACAGCCATGCTGTGTGGGCTGTTTACCTCTGTACTCTCAGTCTCGCCGCTCCCCCCGCCCGCGTCCCTTCCCTCCAATCAGCGCGGAGGGAAGGGACGTGGGCGAGGACTGGAGCTATGCAGGAGGTGTGGGGGGGGGGGGGGGGAAGCAGCGAGAGTGACAGTACATAGGTAAACACAGCCCGCTGCGACACGCTGCGTGTCGACAGCGCGGCTGTGATTTAGGGGGAGAGCAGAGCGCAGTGGGGCTTAGGGGGGGGGGGGGGATCTGGATAGCAACAGAGGCTGGGCAGTATAGGCAGACCCAGCCTCTGTATGCAGATAGCATTGTCAGAACCCCACCTCGGGTTCTCTTTAAGTCAAAACATTGTGTCATCTCTGTCCCCTGTGCCTCCAGTGTCCCCCTCTGTGTCACCTCTGCACCTGCTTACAAAAATTTAAAAGCCATTTTTTTCTTTAAAATTTATTAAAATCCATTTAAAAAATCTAAATTTTGGAAAAAAAAATTGACTTGTTCCCATGGAAACACATAATCGGGGACGGGGAAGTCGGGGACGACTTGTGCTTGGCAAGTAATTGTTACAATGGCCAACATGCGTTTGTTGTATTTTTAACCAAAATGCAGTGCATTTGGCAGCCATATTAAACCGATAATCACAAGTACAGTAATTGTGACCAACTGGTTTCAGGCTGATTTACAAAAATTGAGTAGAAGAAGCACATTGTTTAGTTTGCTTCTTCTGTGCATTTTTTCATTGTGAGCAATTAAGACGACAGCGATGCATTCTAAAAGGTTCTAACTAGATTAAAGTGGTATGAAAATCAAAGATTTACAGCATAAAATATGTTACCACAAAAAATGATGGCAGAACAGCATTCAAACAGTTCAACACAGCACTTTGTTCTTCAGTGGAAAGCTCCTTGCTTCAGTGAGCAGCTTCTGGCTGCATCCGAAGAGGCAATAACATCATCTTCTGTTTACATTCCTTTGTCGGATACATTTAGTAAACGTTAGCTAACTGCCAAAACTGAACCGTACTGAGCTCAGAAGCAGAAAGAGCTGAGAAGTGATCACTAGATAGAATTTGTAATCAGACAATAATACTTGTGCACAAAAGCAAATATGGTAATTGTATGGGTAATAAAAAGTGGAAAAACATTTATTGAATGTTGTCAGAGTTTTATACCACTTTAAAAATCGGGTCAAAACAGCAGCTAAAGACTGAATCTTTTGTGTGTACGGCAGCCTCAATAAGTCGATAATTGATCCAGAATGCCAGATCATCTCGCCCAAGCTCTCGGCGTGGCGCTATTGTTCTCTCCCTCGCTACTCCCCCTCCATTCATTGGTCTCATTTTGCTCTTTATTCAAATACAAACTGCACCACGTTCTCCACTGCTAGATAATGTAGTCAAAGGCAATTGGCAGGATATCTTGGAATACTCGAAGCATTGCTCAACAGTCTGACATTAAAGTAATAGAAGTAACAGGACCTGCTGCTAGATGACATGAGCTGTTTGCTATTTAATCTCCTCTTCACTGCACAGAAATTCAACCTCCTTTCCAGCCTGTACATCACTTTTGCATCACTATTATTTGCAGGGCCCAGTCTTCCAACACTCAGCTGATTGATGGTGCTAGTGTGTGTATAGTATGACAGTCGCTTCCCTGCCAGGGTATGGCACAGCTACCCTCTAATCTTGAGGTTGGGTGAGCTGTATTCTGGTTGTCAGTATAAAACATTTTGTTCCAATCACATTAACGCAGTAAGCAATCCATGTGAACATATACTGTATATACTCGAGCATAAGCTGTACCCCCCCCCCAAGTTTTACCTTAAAAAAAAAAAAAAAAAAACTGGAAAAGTGTTTGATCCGAGTATAAGCCATGGCCAGCAACAACCATATATTAGAAAAGCAGCATAAAGATAAAGCAAGGAATGGAGAGCCACATAGTCATGTATCTAAAACTTGATCTAGGAATGCAAGGATTCTCACCACTCAGTAGACACTGTCCCTTTATGCCTTCCAAGGCTACAACTCGAGAGGAGGTTAGCTGGGACCTCCCATGGAAATGTCAAGTGTGTGGTCTCCCTCAGATGATGCACCACTGTGTATAGAGTGGGGGCACTTTAGGGGTTACTCAAAGAGTAGTGACTCTAGTATAAGCTGAGACCCAGCTTTTGGGCCACTTTTCTTGGCCCAAAAATTAAGCTTATGCTCGAGTATATGCAGTACATGTTTCTCCTGCACCTACACTATGTAAAATGTATATACCACTTAGCATATATTGAAGCAGTCCTTTTTTTGGGCACAGACGCCTGACATGTCTCGGGTACCTTAAAACCGCAATTTAACAACCCAAAGACAGCGTTATTGTCATGACCAAGATTCATACAGGCACTGCCAAAGCAAGGGGAAGGGGGTGGGGTACAATGGCTAACTTCGTGGCTAAGGGGTACTGGGACCTGAAATTTGGCTCACAACATACCTGATCCAGGCACACATCCTGTATCATAATAATTAGCATAATTCTCAATCATCACACATTTGCAAAGCCATACCGACTAAT